>NC_041389.1:27124965-27176992 GCF_002162155.2 Triticum dicoccoides | reverse complement strand
AAACAACATATCACACCTTCGTTTACAAGTAACACAAATCAGAATTAATTGAAAGAACCACCCACCAAACATGGTTGGCTCCCAAAAGTCAATAATCTTGAAACAAGATTAGCACAACCTACACTACTCAATCAGTTGACAATGTCAATCAATTAACAGGAGCAATGCCTATCTGCTCAATTTAATACTCAATCAGGAGTATTTTTTTTTTCTGATTGATTAGCCAACCACCCACAGACGAAGCTCACTAGTGTACACCTACTCGCTGGTCCTCCGGCAGCCATTTAAACCCGGACGCAGAAAAAAAATCAAATCAAATCGAACAAGGTTAATTTACAGGTCCGGAAAGTCGGTGAAGAACCTCACAATCATCCCCGGCGAGGGCATGGTGGGCGTGGCAAGCAGCAGCCCGCCGGGGCTCGACGCGTCGCGGGCGCCGGCGGAGGCGAGGAACGGGCTCAGGTCGTTGAGCCAGGACAGGGAGCTGGTGTCGAACGGCAGCGGCGAGAACAGCCCCGCCGAGGCCGCCGCCGGCAGCGCTGACGGCACGGGCGAGAGGATCCCGGGCCGTCCCGGGCCGAGGACCTCCGCGAAGCCGTCCAGGTCCAGCCAGGAGCCGGCGGCGTACGGCGCGGGCCCTGGCGGCAGCGGCCGGACGGACCTCTCGATCGCGGCGTACCTCGCTGCCGGCGAGAAAGGCGATTCCTGCGGCTGGAACTGCGGCGGCACGGCAGAGGGCCCCGCCGCCGCCTCGGTGGAGGACTGAGCCGGCGCGCCCGGGCCGGTGAGGCGCTGGACGAGCGCCAGGAACTCGCCGGGCTGGGTGTGGATGACCTTGGGCGAGGCGTCGTAGATGATGACCGGCGCCCGCGGCTGCTGCGGCTGAGCTTGCGGGTGGCGGTTGTTGGGGGCTTGCTGCCGGGCTCCGTAAGGCAGCGGCACGACGGGCGGCTTCCTGATCTTGTGGGAGTCCTTGCTGACGGACAGCCGCGGGGGGCGCGGGCCCTGCAGCTGCAGCTGCCTGCTGCGTGGCGACTGGCGGTCCTCCGACGACGACGCGTCCATGGATCGCTCGCAGTGAAAGGAGGAGGAGGAAGAAGGCTAGCTGACAGAATGGGGAAGAAAGAAGACGAGTGTGCTTTGGTTTCTAGCTGCGGACGGACGCTGCCAAGAAATCAACGGGAGCAGGAGGAAGCCACGCGGCGAGGTGTGTCTTGTTGACCTCAACAGACGAGGAAAAGTCGTGTGTGCTTCCCAAAAATAATAGTAGGCCGGTGATAGCCGTCGGCTAACCGATGGGAGGACCGATCGATCACCACCTACCGTACGGCTAACCGATGGTAGCGTTAGCACCGCCTGCCACAGTAGGCGCCGGCGACCATTGTGGCACCGTCGCCGCATCGTCGACCATTGCAGCACCGCTCGCCGCATCGCCGGCCGCGGGCGTCCCTCATCTCATTCTCTTGCCAGCACGCCGCACCTCGGGTAGCCAAAATGCCCCGCAGCTCAGAGCATCACCGGTGACACGCGTCCATGTCTCGTACCGTACCACCGTATGTCGCAGCAAAGTGCGTGGCCAGTTGCAACTTTTTGGAGATGCGCGCCTCGTCTTATACCGTAGCGTCGCGAGTCGTCTGCCGCAGAGGAGTCCACGGCCAGTCGCAGCTTTAGAATGCTCGGCCTAGATTAGCTCATCACATATTACATTCGCTCATAGGATTCGCTTACATGAGATAATCTTTCTTGCATAAGAGGAAAACGGAAAAGGTAAAGTGTCGCTAACGTGTCATTTCTAATTCAGCGGATGTCTTTCCCTTGTGAGGTCGCCTGCTTAAGTTGTGTTGATCCACACCAGGCCCACACACCTGCGGTTAGGTTGCACGATGCGATGTGGCTGCGTGATGACACACTCTTACCCCTGATTTGTCCCCATGGCCGGATTGGTTGTCATGGCAGCGTCTTTTGTCTGCGTCAGCTTAGCCCCCTTTGATGCCACCCGATTCGCAGGCATGACAGCGCTTTTGTTGACTGTCACTGATGGCGGGCTTGGGTTGCTGACATCCTCTCCTTGAGAAACGGATTGCCCCCAAGCCGGTAGCCGCGGAAAGCATTCCTTCGGTTGAACGGTATCCTCCCATGTGGCATCAAGAATGGTTGGATCTGACTAGCAGAGAAGGACTTGCTTCCGCCGACCAGATGGGGTTCTGCACCAGCAAGTTGTGATGATCTCCACTGGAGTGAGTACTACTCCCTCCGTTCCAAAATAGATGACCCAACTTTGTACTAACCTTAGTATAAAGTTAGTACAAAGTTGGGTCATCTATTTTGGAACGGAGGGAGTACATTGGATGGCCAGGGAAGCTCCGTGATAGCTGCCACACCAGGAACAAGAGCTTGTCGGAGTTGTGAAACATGAAACACTAGGTGTACCTTTGATCCCTCTAGTAGTTGCAGTTTGTACGCCACCTAGTTGATGGCTTGCAAAACTTTGAAGGGTCCAAAGTATTTGAAAGATAGTTTATGGTTGGCTGTCATTCAATCGATGTTTGTACGTAAGGTGGTAAATTGACAACGGCTGGATCCATGGGCGTTGGAGGAGTCAGAGAACTCGCCCGGAAGAAGTCTGAGGCGGCAGACAGAGCTGCGCATACGACGACAAGGACGACGACGATGATGCGCCGCCCGCGGTAGACGCGTACATGGAGGAGCACAACCGAGATCTCAAGGGGAAGGGGTCGGCGCGCAAGTGGTGAACTCCAGCTTACTTTGTTTAAGTTTATGTAAGGTTAAGTTGGATGAATTCGCCCCTTTTGGTGAACTGCTATGTCCGATGTCAGATTTCGTATCTCGTGCATTGTTTTGTTATTAATCTATGTATGTTGCATGGTAGTACAAGTTTATGTATCCAATTTAGACAATTACGGTTGTGGGGAGCTCAATTTAGTCATTGTCCGGTCAGTGACAGCGGGCGCGAAGCCATATATAGAACACGTTCTACTCAAAGTAGACTTTGTGCCACGCACACCACCATCATAGTCTGCTCATAGGGTTACAACTCATGATAATTAAGGGTTTAGCCCGTGGACGCGACCTCTCTAAGGATCTTCGGAATTCCCCTGTCAATTGCAAAGGCTAGGAGCAAAGGCTTTTATTGTCACCTCGAATTACCTTTGCATCCCAGCCCTTTACAACGAGATGATATACTTTCGTGGCCATAAGGCACAAATGCTGAGTGGGTCTCCTTCACAACATTCATGAAGTTATTAAACTAAGCATTCAACAGAGGATCTCATATCCATAATAACATTTCAGATCCGACACATACCAAGGTTCATCCATATCCCCGAGAACTAGGGGTCTACTCACACATGGAGGCAACAACCATCGTGACAAGGCCGATGGCATACATGGATGGATGACTCGAATAACACACAAGATGATCCACTAGGGTTCCTAAGGTTACAATGGTAAGGATATGGATGATGAAGATGATGATAGTGGTGATGATGATGACAGTGACGATAATGTTGTAGTCGCCTTGCGCTTGCTGAGGAAGATGGCCCTCTTCTCCCTGCCAATCCCTCATTTGAACAATCTCCGGATGCTAGGGTTCTGCCTTCTGGACGAGTTTCTGGTCTCTTTGGGCGTCTGATCCCTGATCCGATTTCACGGCGTGGAAATAGCCGATCAGGTGGCGGCGTTGGCACTCCATTTGACCGCCCATGCGAGCGGGCACGGTCGCATGGAACGACATCTTTTCACTGGAAGCGCGGTCAGGGTTTCTTATTTGGCCTTCTTTGAACTCCATATGATCCCCGACGACAACGAGGCACCGTGAAATCGGATCAGGGATCAGACGCACAAGTATATGGGATCATATTTACTGTAGAAAATAGCCTTGATATATCTCCCCACAAGTATATGGGGTCAACTGTAGCCTTTTCGATAAATGAGAGTGTCGAACCCAACGAGGAGCAGAAGGAAATGACAATTGGTTTTCAGCAAGGTAATGTCTGCAAGTGCTAAAATTGCAAGTAGCGGAGTAGTTTGATAGCAAGATAATTTGTAACGAGCAAGTAACGATAGTGGTAACAAAAGTACAGCAAGGTAGCCCAATCCTTTTGAGGCAAAGGACAAGACAAAACAGTCTCTTATGATAAGCAACGTGTTCTTGATGGTACACGGGAGTTTCATCTAGTCACTTTCATCATGTTAGCTTAATTCGTGTTCGCTACTCTGATAATTTGGTATGTGAGTGGACCGGTACTTAGGTGTTGTTCTTACTTGAACAAACCTTCTACTTATGATTAACCCTCTCGCAAGCATCCGCAACTACGAGAAAAGTATTAAGAATAAATTCTAACCATAGCATTAAACTTTTGGATCCAATTGGCCCCTTACAGAATAGTGCATAAACTGGGGTTTAAGCTTCTGTCACTCTCGCAACCCATCATCTAATAAATACTCCACAATGCATTCCCTTAGGCCCAAATATGGTGAAGTGTCATGTAGTCAACGTTCACATAACACCACTAAGGGAATCACAACATACATATCATCAAAATATCGAACTCATATCAAGTTCACATTATTACTTGCAACATGATTTCTCCCGTGACCTCAAGAACAAAAGTAACTACTCGTAAATGATAATCATGCTCAAGATCAGAGAGGTATTAAATAGCATAATGGATCTGAACATATAATCTTCCACCAAATAAACCATATACACTACAAAAAAAGACACATCCGTGACATTTTGGGCTGAACGAAACTTTTTTCTGTCATATATATGACACTTCTATGACGATAATTGTGACAAAACCCGGTATCATCATAGATGTGGTGGGCTCCTACTTCTATGACAAAAAATATGACAGAAAATGGGCTTTTCGTCCTGGGCGGGCCGGAGACGCAGCTGCATGACATTCTTTGGGCCGTCCATGACGGAAAAAACCGTGGTAGATGCGAGGGCGAGGAAAATTCCGGGGAGTTCCCGGTTACGGTGAGTGGTCGGGGGCCGAGCGATGCGCGTTTCTCCCATACACGTACGCGCGTGCGTGCGAGGCGTTGGCTCTAACTGAACCTGAGCGGGGCATTGGGCTCTAACTGAACCCGAGCGATTGCACTGCAGGCTACGCATTACTAAACCCGAGCGACCGATCGATGACTGTTAACTGAACCCGATCGAGCGATTCCTTCGCTACTGCTGCTAACTGAAGCCGATCGATGCTGCCTCTCTGGATGAACAGTGAGCTTTGCGGGGGGTTTGGATGAACAGTGAGCGGTGGGAGTGGATCAACATGACCCGCGGCATTGCCTCTGGATGAATAGGACCTCGTTCGGTCGAGCCGGTTGGGGCTGGATGAACAGGACCCCGTGGAGGGAT
The DNA here is from genome assembly GCF_002162155.2 of Triticum dicoccoides. Classification (NCBI taxonomy): domain Eukaryota; kingdom Viridiplantae; phylum Streptophyta; class Magnoliopsida; order Poales; family Poaceae; genus Triticum; species Triticum dicoccoides. The sequence continues at coordinate 27,171,603 of NC_041389.1, read as the reverse complement.
GGATGAACAGGACGACCCTGTGGAGGGCTGGATGAACAGTAGATGGTGGAGGGGTGGATGAACAGTAGCCCGTGGAGGGGTGGTTGAACAGGAGTCCGTGGAGAGGGGTGGTTGAACTGTAGCCGGTGGAGTAGCGCGCGGTGGAGGCTGGATGATCAGGAGCCCGTGGATGAACAGTCGCAGGTGGAGGCTCGAGGAGGTTTACGGTAGATGAACACTAGCCCGTGGAGGCTGGAGGAGGTTGACGGTGGAGATGAACAGTATCCTGTGGAGTCCCGTTTTGCGGTACGCCACACCCCTCCTGATGAACAGGACCCCGGTATCGACCGTAGCGCTCCAACACAAGTCTGTTTCGTCGGTTTTGCAGTACGCCACACCCCTCCCGATCAACAAGACCCCCGTTTCAACCGTAGGAGGTCCGTTTCCTCCATTTTGCGGTACGCCAGACCCCTCCCGATGAACAGGATCCCGTTTCGAACGTGGCCGGTCGAACACAAGGCCGTTTCCTCCGTTCTATGGTACGCCAGGCCTCGTTTCCATCGCCTGTTCCGTCCAAGCCCTCCCGATGAACACGACGACGCATTCCATTCCGACCCAGCCGGTTGGCTCCCCATGAACACGACGATGACTCTGTTTCTTCGTTTCGACCCAGCCATGTACACGAGCCCTGGCCGTACGTATGCGCGAGTAGGCGTTCGAGACCCCACCCGTATGTACATACGTGGCCGTATTTTCTTTCTTGCACCCTGGCCGCTGTACGTACGTGTACATGCTACGTGCGCGCCTCTACTTCGACACGTGCGCGCCTCTACATCCACCAGTATGTACGTACACGTTCGCGACCAGAATGACAATGCTATGTACGCTTCGACCAGGTGGGTCCGACTGTCAGGCACTTCCTTGCGTGCGAAGATGTAGCTGGTGGGTCCCAGCAGTCAGGGGGGCGAATCGTTTTTTTTGCCTGGATGCACTTCCTTGCGTGCGAAGATGTAGCTGGTGGGTCCCAACAATCAGGGGGCGAATCATTTTTTTGCTCGGACGCATTTCCTTGCGTGCAAAGATGTAGCTGGTGGATCCCAGCAGTCAGGGGGGAAACGTTTTTTCCGCGAAATACAGTGACCCGTCCGGTGGGTCCCTGCTATCAGGTGAATGTATCATTATTTTCCGCATAATAAGGAGGCACTTCCTTGTTGCGGCCGTGGACCCAGCTGTCAGCCTCTCCACGTACAGTCCACGTCCGATGGAAGTCGTTCCTTGACCACGTTGACCATGTCGCGCCGAGAGCACCACGGCGGTGGATGATGGTGAGGCCTAGGAAGGGGACGACATGGAGCTGGGGAAGACGCGGTAGTGGATGCCCACGCGGAGAGGAGTACAAGGGTTCACTGGTTCGGCTACGGTGTGAGGCTATCATCGCCGCAGAATAACAGGGGGTGTGGGTGAGTGGAGGTATGGCCTGGCCAGTGGTGGGAGTAGTATGGGGGCGGTGAGGCCTTCGCGGTAGCACAGCCGACCATGGGAGGCAGGAGCAGGCGGCACGACCGACGCTGCTTTGGGCGGCTGGAGCAAGAAGACCAGAGGTTGAAGAAGCACTATGGCTGTTGGATGGACATCATATAGTCACTAGAGTATTGACTAAGTTGACAAAGCCCTTCGTCCCCGTAAACTTAGTAGGCCCACAAGTCAGCCCAACAATATGGTGGCTCCCAGCTAGTAGGGGGTATTCATTTTTTTGGGCGTAATAAGGAGGCACTTCCTTGCGTGCGAAGATATAGCTGGTGGGTCCGACCTGTCAGCGGGGAATGTTTTTTTCACGAAATACAGAGGCCCTTCATGTGGGTCGTAGCTGTCAGGTAGAGGAATCATTATTTTGCGCGTAATAAGGCGGCATTTCCTTGCGTGCGGCCGTGGACCCAGCTGTCAGACTCCCCACGCACAGTCCATTTTCGATGGATGTCATTCATTGACCACGTTGACCAGGCCGCGCCGAGAGCACCAGGGCGGTGGACGACGGCGAGGCCTAGGAAGAGAACGACACGGAGCCAGGGAATACTCGGCAGTTGTTTCCCACGCGGAGGAGTGCGAGGGTTTACTGGTTCGTCTGCCGTCCCGGAGAATAACAGCAGGTGTGGGTGAGTAGAGGGATGGCTAGGCCAGCGATGGGAGTACGGTGGGTCCGCGAGGCCTGCACGGCAGCATAGCCGGCCGCGGGAGGAGGGAGCAGGCAGTCCCGCCGGCGCTTGTTTGAGCGGCTGGAGCATGAAGAGCAAAGATTGAAGAAGCACGACAACCGTTGGATGGACATCAAACAGTCACTGCTCTCGTGTGTTGACTAAGTTGACAGGGCATTGCGTGTGCGTCAACCTTTTTTTATGAAATCATACGCATCAACCTGTAGTAGGCGCACAAGTCAGCCTCAAATCTGTGGAAAACAGCAGACAACCCATCTGCCATTATTTCTAATAATGTACAGCCCATTTGCTAATTCTTAAGAAATTTTTTAAAGCCCATCTTCTTTTTGTTAGCATTACACCCCATATTGTGGACACGGTTAGAAAGTATACAAAATTTTGCATATTTCGATGCGGTCAACTGTTTTTAATCCAGAAATGTCGATTCACATTCAAACTATTTTGAAAAATAATTTATATAAATATAAAATCCAAATAATTGTCCACGCATAAAAATCAATGGAATTTAAAATCTTGTAATGAAAAAAATTGAAACTAACTCCCGGTTTGATGTGTTTAAAAAAATATACAACCCATTTCTGGGCAAACCGAATGAAACTCTCCTCGTCTTGAAAGATTTGCAACCCAGCAGGGTCGATACAGCAAGTAGGCCTTGTTTAGGTATTTCTTTAAAAAAATAGAACTGGGCTAGCCATTTTCAACAAGAAAAAAACACAACTGGGCTCATGATGTGGTAAACATAAATAAAACCATGGCTAAACGGGCCACGACCCCCGCACAGCCCCGTTGTTACACTGATCCGTCGCTAAAACTAGTATAAATAACAACTGCTTGTTCCTCAAAAAAAAACTACGCGACCTGCTGGGTCCCTGGTGTCAGCCGCTCGTAGCGTAATTCTCTCGTTTATTGACTAGTTAACAATGGCGTGAGCCCCAGATGTCCAGCCATTAGGAGGAACCATATTTTTGGGCTTGTAATATAGAGGCACTTGCTTGCATACTCCATGACGCTGGTGGGTCCCTACTGTCATCCTCTCCACGTACAGTCATCTCCTTGTTCCTTTTGGTTGTTGACGACGTTGACAACGCAAGAGGGCGGCGCATCGTGCACGGCGAGCAAACCAAGGCCGCAAGGCGGAGGACGACGGCGAGGCCTCAGACGGAACAAAGAGGAGCCGTGGAAGATGCGCCGGTCCAGTCGCAGGCGGAGGGGAGTATGAGGGTTGACTGGTTCGGGTGCGGGTGCGTGTTGGGGCTGACGTCGCCGGAGAATAACAGGACGTGTGGGGGAATAGAGGGAGGGACTGGCCAATGTTGGAGGGTACGTATAGTAGGGCGGCGGAGGCGCAGCCAGCCATGGGATGCTGGAGCAGGCGGAGCCGACGGGGTGGTTCGGTTTGGGCGGCTAGAGGAAGAAGACAAGAGATAGAAGATATACGACAGATATTGGATGTAAATCCAACGGCTGGTAGGCAGAATCGTTTGTTGACTGGCTAGTAAGTCGACACCACCTTGGACAGGCTATTTCCTCGCGGGTCCCAAATGTCAGAATCCAAATCTGTCATGGTCATGTAGCCTTTCCTATGAAAATTTATAGCCCATTTGATGTGCTAGTTTGAAATAAGTTTTTGGGTGCTGGTGGGGGCTAATCACTTGGCTTCTGTAATGCACAGTGAGCTCAAGCAGCCGATGAGTGTGATGTTATTTCCCTTGGTTGGGATTTGTTACAATATTTCACTCTAAATTAAACAAATGGCAAGCCATGCCTTGTTTCAAAGAAAATATGACAGTCACAGCCGAGTTGAAAAGGGCAGGAACATCTAACTCCAGCTTACAAACTGTACAAAAGCACGAGGGTTAATTGTTCATCAGGTTTACAAAAAAACCCAGGTTGAAAAGGGCAACAATATCTAACTCCAGCATTGTTTTCGGCAGTCACAGTCAAATGGATCGGTCAGGTCCATAGAATGAACATCCTGGGTCGTAAAATTTACTGGATTATGATCACAATATGTTGTAAATAGAAGCCCGGCATGTTCAGATGCTCTTTTGCCCACCTGAAACTCCTTTTTTTGCTCTTCGACATACCCATCCGTCAAAACCATGCTGCTGATAAACTTAAGCCTGATGGACAATAGTAACCTTGCATTCAGCAGGAAGAATGTGACAAATCTAGTGTTTGCACGGTTGGCTACATATCGTTCTTGCCTTATTGTCTTCAATTGATCCTCATGAGAAGTGAGAAAATCCCGATGCTTACGAATCCATCGATTGGTTATAACTTTCTTACCCCGTCCTGTTGCCTAAATAGACATGAAGATTGAAACAGTTAAGGTCTAAAAAAAGAGTGTCGAAAGAGCAACAGCTGAATGGTTAATTCTAGTACACTATATGCGGGCTTCCAATGTGCGTGAAATTATCACCTTTATATGCAACTTCTCCAGACATGGAAAGCATTCCAACAAGCCAATAATCTTGTTCAGATCAAAACTAATCATTTGGATATATACGATCTTGACAGAATCCAGCACCATTGATAGGCCATCCATGGAGAAACTCTTCATTGAGCATAGAACATAATATTAGTACAAAATGTGTACTCCAAGATGATATATAACTTATGGGTAGAAATTTAAAATGCAGCTTATGGTTACAAGTGTAGATGATAATATAAAGTACCTGAAGAACTGTGGAGCCAAACTCCATATTGAAATGAGCACAGAGATCATGTATTACACCCAAGGTCTCCAGTTTAGGCGCAGAGAGGACGGTTATTTGCAACGGTGAATAACTAGAATCAAGGATCTACCTTTGAAGTGAAGGTGCATCTTGGATAATGAGCTGCCTTCCGTCAAAAGAAATTCCAATTCTTACAAGGTTAGGCGACTTTATTTGGAGACAACCGATTCTAACTGTGAAAACAAGCACCAAGCACTCCAGGGCAGGGCAACTGGAGTGGATGATGTTGTGTAATGAGGCCTCCGATATACGAACCTGCACAAGTGAAAGTTTCTTGAGAAATGGGAGTTGAAGGTTTAGTACCAGATTGTCTGGTAGGTAGCACAGCGCAAAGGTGGCGGTGTGGAGAGACGAGGAAAACCGCGAGATGGACATCGGTCCTGAGGGCACAAGTTCATGGCGTTCAGTATGTGGTATGTGATTTCCAGGGGAATAGTAGAACTCAAGCAGCTGTAGTTCTGTGAATTCAGGGGATTGCAGCCAGGCGTCCACCATGCAGGGCATGGTATGCTTGCTCAGGTAGCATGACGGGATGCAGAGGCTTTGAACGGAGCCCTGGTGGGAGGAGATGATGGCTCTGGGGATTTCAAAATCATTGAAGAGAGATAACTGACGACAATCGAGATTAAGGGCCACGGCGCGCCATAGAGGGAGCCACCGAATTGAGAGGACTTGGGTGCGGTAGCAATCCTTGGTGGGGAGAAGTGAGATGATCTCCCCAAGGACGGCGTCCGGGAGATCACTGATGCAGTCCACCCGAGATTCTACGGGTTCCTGGGATCCGGTGGGGGCGGGGTCGCCGCTTCTCCCTGCGCTGCCGGGTGCGTGATCTATAACAGGCGTCACCGCTGGTGGGAGCGTCATCTTCTTGGCGCTGGGGTCAGCCTACTCCATTTCTCTCAAGGGCATCGAGTCGCGCTCACGGATTTGACCAGAGTAACGAATGACGAGCCTAGTTTTAGTGCGAGTGAAGAAGAAGGGGAGCTGAGGTTTTTTCTGTAGTAGTGAGGAAGAAGGGGAGATGGGGTTTTCTGTAGGAGTGAGGTGAGGAATTTGGGGGTACGAGTGGAGCGAGCTGACGTCAGGTGGGTGGGAGCAAGGAGGAAGAAGAGCACCCGGGTTTTTTTGGGGGCGGTGTGCTGGGTGTGGGTAGCGCCTCTCATTCAGTAAATATAGGGCTTTTGAATTGATTTTACTATTTACTAGTGTGGATGGGCTGTTTTGTCTTGGGCCCAGAGAAACTATTACTACTAGTACAGTGGAGATTCTCTACAGCTACCCAGAAAAACAATTACTACTAGTATAGCTACCGCTTCTGGCCCCTCCTAGGTCATTGAAACATCTCCCTCTACTGAATGCCGCTATACTTTTGTTCACCGACATGCGGGCCATGTAGCGCGCGGGCCCAAATGCCATCCACCAAATTAGAAGGCAGTATGCAGGCGGAGAGTCACCCCGGTCGTAGCGCGGCAGTAACGAGCCGTCGTATCACAAAACCCCACCCCCTGCAGTCTAAGTTTAACAGACGAAGCAACCATCATTTCACTCTTCGCGGAATCCCCTTCTACCTCACCGTCTTCAAGAAAGGCAACACTCGCATCTGCCACTGTTCTTCTCTCCCAACGAAGGGAAGGTAAGCGGATCCGTGATGTTGGTATATTTTCGTTCAGAGAAAAAAAAAGAACTTTTGTAAAGCAGTAACCGATCCTCACTCTCTTTTTTGTTTCATTGTCGTTACGATTGTGTTTTCCTTTCAGTGGTCTTCTAGTATTCATCAGTTTTATGATGGACCAAGGAGAACCAGGCAAAGATCTGCTGATATTGGAGCAGACGCGGGAGGCTGATCCCCACGAGACAGAGAGCTCCAAGAAGATGGAAGCAGCCACCGAGCCGACCCCAGATATGCTTAGGCCACTACTGAGATGGTCAATGCCTCGTTTGAGGTTACAGCCCCCGTGGCACTGCAAGAGCAGTTTTCCCCCTTCGAGGATGTGTCCCCCCCCCCCCACTGAGCTGCCCAAGGTGATTTTCTTCTTTGTCGATCTCGATTATGGTTTTTCATCTAAGTATGTGGTGATTAATAATGCAAAATTTTATTAGCTTCGATGCCATGCTATACATAGTGGTTTAAATAACTTGTGTTTCTTATACTGAAAAGTAATTCAAAATTTGTTTCTGTTTCAATTAGAACCCTGATGCAGACAAGGATTGTGTGGTTGTACATGTCACTCGCTATGACGCAGATGACCTGAATATACACACTGGGAAAACAGAGTTCTTAGGCTGTTGGATCCTGGAAGCCATTTGCGGTTATACCAATGAAGAGTTGTATTCCAGCCTCGCCGTTGTCAGGCGTGTTGTCCAGGGTGTACTAAAGCACAAGAAGTTCAAAGCTACTCCTTTGTTTGTGAGGAATACTGTTCTTGTCAAGCTTACACAGGAAGATGGTGTGGCATGCCTCCACAAACAAGTTTATCAGTGGCAAGGCCACAAGGTTGTCTTCATGAAGGTTCACAGGATTGAGCTACTGCAGGACGTCCTCGATGATGTTCATGGCAAGGTCTGTCTTGTGTCCAGCCCAAATTATATCGAGGCATGAAATAGTTGCCCCAGCTAGTGTTTAATAGTAGTTTGGATTGTGTCTAATTATCCGAAACTTTCCTGTTATCAACCCCTCTGGGGCTAGTACTCTGTTTGAATCCGTCTATGGGAACTGCTGCTACTTTTGTGTGCCCGTGGATCATGTGAGAACCATCATAATTTTTGCCGAAACAGATGCGTCCTCACTAGTTTTTTCATGAATATGGCATGGTAAGACATAAGTTTTCACGGTTTATCATACGAGCAGTGTGTGTTTTGATGAAATAGAGCACTCGTTCGAGAACTGTGCGCCGACGTATACATAATTACTTGTAAACACTGTTGGTGCTACCCCACTTGTAAGAAGTTGTGCAAAACACGACACATTGGCTCAGCTCGCTTCAACACTAGGCTATCGACCAGCTAACAATCAACAATCTGCTGTCTGACATATAAGCAACTATGTATCTTCTTACAGTGGTTCATGCAGTTAACTGAGGCCACAATGTAAATTCCAAATGTTCACATGCTAGTCCAGCGCTCATGTGGAACACTCACATTAAACTCGTCTTCATAAAAAACTTGAAAAGCATAAGTTAAGCAATTTTATACATCTCAATGATTCATAGAACATAACAAACATATACTAGTTCACAGCAAAAGACAAAGTTGTGAGAAGGTTTACAAATCAGGAAAAAACAAGCAAGGCTTCTCTGAGCAAAGGGCCTCCCGGCAGGCTTAAATTTCCTGGAGTTCACTCTGGTTTTTTCTTGTTGCCACCATCCAGGGTTAGGTTCTCTCATTCCAGAATAACCAATTATAATTGTGGTCTCAACTGGAATGCTGAACTGAACCATGCAGTGTACTGACCAGGTGAAATTCTTGTGCATTCCACTAAATTTAAGCACGCTATTTGTAGAAATAAGTAGACCACAATGCCTCTTTTCCGCACACCTGTCCAAAAAACCGCCGTGTAGTCATGCTAGCTAGTCCTCGGTCCATGGATGAACTGGTAGAAAGTCCATTCCGGACTAGAATGCAGTTGTTTTTGCTCGTCCCTGCACTGCAATCAGGAAGTAAAACGTACGAATCAGCTTCTTTTAGATTGCGTTGGTCATTCTACCTTAGTTACTACCAATGTAGGAATACCTTGAAGACTGGAGGTTAGACGACAACAACGAGGGATAGCCATCTCATTTTGCGCAGTTGTACTAAAACTGAGGTGTGTGCTTTTGATTGCGCGGATAGAAACGATAGGGAGACAGACATCCCGAAACGATATGGAGACAGACATCCCTGTTTGCGCAAATACGAAATACGGTTATTTAAACAGTGACAGATATTTGCAGTGGCATATGATTAATAGCAGCATCTATTGTGTTATAATTGGCACTAGATTGACAGTATGAAGAGTCCTTAAGTAAGTAGCATCACATCACATCAACAATGCCACTAGATTAACATGCAGAACAATAGCATTAATATTACTGTCATGAGAGTAGCACATGGTCAGTAAATGTGCAATCAAATTTGTGTAGTTCCACTGGGATGAAGCAATGTTAGTGGTGTGAGAGTTAAGTGTAACTGCAAAAACACAATTCATGGGAAATAAAGCAAGATGGAAGCACTTCATAAAATGGTGGTGGCATTGCTTCAATTTATCGACGACACTAGACCAGTACTTATAGTGACATTAGGTGGCATTGCTTAATGCTTCATGTGATTTTACATTAACGGTAACGATATGGGCGTAGGGACAGCAGGGGCATAAAGTGGTGAGGTAGATGTGGCTGCCGAGAGTGGCAAACACTCAGGCAGCATGTCTGCATTTGTCCCATTTTTTATCTCCTCGGCGACATTTTCCTGTGTGAGCACAGGAAATCTAGACCTGCTCATTCTCATTTGCGTTGTCCCCCAACACCCGTCACTTTCTTTCCTTCTTCAACCAAGAGATAGGCCCACTTCCCCCCATCCTTCGCCATCCACAATGCTTTCTTCGTCTTTTAAATCAAGAGACCGGTTGGGTAGCCAGTATCTACTACTTTCCCCCGTTTCCTCTTAGAACCAAGTCCTAGATTCATGCTACAGCTTTCCCACTTTCTTCCCTGTTTGAACCAACTCTTAGAGTCGACTGTATGAACTAGCTTTAACTCTAATAATAGTAAAAGTCTAGGTGGATTTGGAACAGCGGACGGAAGTAGAAAAATATCCACACGAAGGGAGCTGGGGCAGTAGAGCAAGGCAGGTTTCGAAGGAATATATACCTGAGGGTCGTTGGCATGTGGCAAAGACGGCGTCGGGAGGCTGCATCTTGGCCACAATACCACAGGGAGGAAGAAGGGGTCGGAGGCACTCCCGAGCGCTCTCTCGGAGAGAACGACACTATCACCTATCGGGACACGCGGGCAGCCATTGGTCTCCTCCCTCGCCGCCGACGACAGCGTGAACGATGCACCTACACCCCTGCCCTGGTCAAGGTTGTCCGGCCGGATTTGTGACTAGCCGTGAGCTGAGAGAGAGTGTGGCCACCTATGTCTTGCTTAGATCTGGAGAGCATGAGAGAGTGAATGAGAGGAACCCTAGTAAAGCAAGCGCTAAAGCTCCTGCTTATATATAGTGGAGTGATTTTGTTGTGCCAGCTTAAAAAAATGCGCTCCTACGTGTACCAGTGAGTAGGTGTGAGAGAACTAGTGCGTGCGTGCACCGCTTCTCTTAATGAGAGTACAATATACTATGCCCAAAGAACGTTCACCGCAAGAGTAATAGTATAAGTGTGTGACGTGTGAGCTAAAATAAAATGTGCGCGACGTATTTTGTTTTTTAGAAGTTCCGAGGGTAGGGTGTGAAGAGCACATATGTGTGTGACGTCTACCTGCAGATAGACGGTGGGTGCGATGTGCGAGTCTGTGAGAGGACTTGGGAGAGTCGTGAATCGTGAGGGTGCATGTGCGTGAGAGGGAGAGGGCACGTATCAATGCAATGCATGTGTCCATAAATCATTATCCGACAAACATTCGCCACAAGCCTTTTCCTGACGAACGCCGTAAGAACCGTTAGATCGGCATCCGACAGTATCAGTTTTGCCATGTCATTTAACAGAACAGACACTCCTCCTACACACAAATCTTCCACGTGAGTGTTAGCAACTGCCGTATGCTCCCTCCGTTCCGAAATGCAGTGCATATAGCTTTATTGAAAATTCGAACCTCGCAAACTTTTACCGAGTTTTTGTGTACCAAATTGCACATGTAGAATACCCTGTATATATCATTTCATTCATCTTCGAGAGGTAACTATAAAGATGGGGGAGGAGTCTACAAAATAGGACCATCGTATCACCCGCATCAATTTCAACCATCCTTTGGTGTCGAGGAATATCATAGGAACTCTATATGATATGATTTTTATAGGATTTTTTCCTTTAGAGCCAATTGGTTCATAGGAATAGATTCATATACTCCACATTTCAAAGGATATAAACATGATATCATTTCTATAGCTTTAGAGCCACTTGGTTCATATGAATGGATTCCTATACTCCCTTAATTTCAAAGGAAAATAAACATTAGCGTATATTCAATAGAAAAGTTCCTATGATCTGAACCAAATTACATATCTTTTCTAATCCCTCCTCATAGGAATTGAGATACATGTCATCTCTAGATTCAATAGAAAAGTTCCTATGATGTGAACCAAATGACATCTCTTTTCCAATCCCTACTCATAAGAATTGAGATGCTCCATGTCATCTCTTTCCCTACAACTTCCATGTATACATCTTCTATTCGTAAATAGATAGTACAACCCACTAGTAGCTTTTTTCCAAAACATGCAACTATGGCACAAGAACTATATAGTGTGCCAATAACTTTGAAAGATGGTCGCTGGATGAAGCTAATCCGATAGTGCAGAGATGGCGAATCCGAGCACTACTGGCCGTTGGATATCATCAACATTCCACCAGATCTGCCACATGTACAATTTAGAAGACTCCATGGTTGAACTTAAGTATAATGCACAAACCTCAAAACACAAGCACTTCTCCTTTGTTCTAGAATCTTCTGTATCATAATTATTTTTTTTAATGAATTGCCATTATTTGTTTTTTACTTTATGCTTTACAATGCACAACCCCATGAATCTTAACATTTTTATAAAACTAATTGATTTTGAATGAGATGAACTATAAGAACTAAACGAACATCTACATCATGCATATATGACTCAAAGCTTTACATGCTATAGTGTGTATTTATTCATAATTTGGTTTCAAAATCTCATGCGTTCAATGCATCATTGCCTTTTGGTCGAACCTACGTCCACAATTTTTTGTACGTACTATATCTCCACTGGTCCCCGAACCCAAAATGCTGCCTCGTTCCCGTAAAACCAAGCGGCCCACACATGCGTCGACTCGAACCCGTTTACTACGACGTGGCCCCTCACACCGTAGTACTCCTACAAACCCTACCACCGCACTCATCATCGGGTTTCTTCAAGAGGACGAGGGAGAAGCCGATTTGTAGTGGAGGCACTTTAAAAAAAAGGATATGTAGTGGAGACCCCTACCCTAGGGTGCCCTAGGTAGCTGCCGCACGCATCATTGTTTTCTCTTTTCTTTATGCTCTTGCACCCTAGAGTGAAATGATGGTTGCTTCGTCCATCCAGCTTAATGCGGGAAAGGTGGGGCTTTGTGATTTGACCCCTCGTTGCTCATTTTCTACTACTGCGGCGCTACGACCGGGGTGCCTCCAGTTCCAACCGCTGCTCCGAACTGTAATTTGGTGCATCGCACGTGGAACAAGACGGTGGATGAGCCACATGTCGGCCAAAGGGGTCATGTTAAAGGACTCCCTTGTTAAGTGTGTCGCCATTTCGTGTGCGGACTGACCCTGCTTGAGTTTCTACGCCAACACGACAGGAGCAGCCTACCACTTGGTTTTGCTCCTTGGTGAATCCCGACTATATTGATCTAAAAAGATACGTGCTTAACTACCCTCTCCGTCTCGGTTTTTTATTTTTAGGCGTCTCGGTTTATAGGGCGTGCACGTAGTTCTAGGTCATCCATTTGACTAACTAAATATGAGTTACTATGTCACAAAAAGTACTACTATATCATTGGATTCTTAAGCGGATGTAGTTCTATTAAAAAGTCGAGGGCGGGGCTTTTCCTACGCGGTAGGCAGGGCAGCTCCACCTAGTCGGTTCAACAGAGACATGAGAAAACGAGGGAGTAGGCTGCTGCAAACGTAGGGCTATGTGATTTGACAGCGAGTTATTGCTGGACAGGTGGGGCCCCGTGATTTGACTTGCCATTTTCATTTTAATTGCGGCGCTATGACCGACGTGGGTCTCCCGATTCCTGACCACCTCCATACAGGTGCCTCTCCCAATGCTCCACCATGTAGTTGAGGCTGGCTCTTGCATGAGAGCCCACTTCTCCACTTTTTCCTTGCCTCTTTCCTCCACACATGCAAAAATGCCATGTAAAGCGGGCTTATAGCTCACTATTGTAGTACTTACTTGCTCCTACAGGTGCTAAGCTTGCCACATTAGCATAAAGTCTGATGTGGCAAGTTTGGTGACCCAAGGAAGAAACGGTGCTAAGCGCGTGTACCTAGGTGAAAAGACAATTTTGAGTCTATAGCTAATTAAATGAAGCAAACTTAGCAACAAAAAACTACTAATAAGCACCTATGCATTGGTGACTTGATTGCTAAGCCATTTAATGCCCTTAGCACATCATCTAAGCACCATTTCATTGGAAGAGGTCACACCTTGGCGAATGCAATAAATACTAGAGTATGAAGAAAGAGATAGAGAGAAGTAAAAAAATACACTTATGGCCAACATTATAGCTAACCTTGTTGTAGTATGAGTAACTAAGTGATGACTATGTATGACATGCCAACGTCAGATAGCCTAACGCACCGTGTTAAATCTCCAAGGGCGCGACCGCGCGAGCGACGCGGCGGTCGTGGTAGGCACGACCATGATACGGGCTGCTGGCAGCCCTTGGATCTGATATCAAACGGTCGCATGCTAAGTTGCTGAAAATTTGCAGAATAACCCTCCAGGATAGGATATTCACCCATAGGTCTAGAATCACGCCATGCAACTGTTCGATCTCAGATCCAAGGGCTCTCGGAAGCCCGTATCATGGGAGAATGGAAAGCCACTACCCTCCCGTTCGCACGCTGGTAGTTCACCCCTAGTCGTCCCCGCATGTCCTTTAATACTACCGCGGTTCACTCCTAGCCGTCCTGTCCTTCCACATTATGGCAGTTCCACTAATCCTAACCCTCCTCCCAAATCCATGGCGTCCCAAATCTCCATGATCGGCGGTGAGTACAAGGTTAGAACCATCACCGACGATGAGTTCGACGTCATCTACACCCGTTCTTCGGCGACGGTGAAAGGATGCCTTTCTCGCTTCAGACGCATGTTCGAAAACTCACATGATGAGTGGGTCGCTGGGCTAGATGTTGAGTACACCACAGTCCTAGGACGAGAGAAGGATATAAAGGACGAAGAGAGGAAGAAGCCCGCCGTGATCCAGGTTTGCGTGCATGAGTTATGCTTGGTCTACCACATATGCCATGCCGACGTTGAATGCCTAGATTTTAAGAACTTCCTCGAGAGCAACCTAGTCAAATTCATTACTGTAGACTTTACGAACGACAAAGAAGTCCTAGGTCGGATAGGGCTCGTTGTAGGAAACCCCTTCGACCTCCAGAAGAATCGGCTGCTTCCCTCCGGTGGCCAGCCTTCAATGCTGACCCTGGCAGGAGCCATGGTTCATCCTTCGTAGGGTAAACTGGAGAAACCTCATTACACGTTTCATCGTCATGCATGGCAGCGGAATGTACTAGATATAGACCACATCCACTATGCTGCAATGGATGGCTACCTTTGTTTCAATATCTACAGGGGTTGGATGAAGAGCAAGAGACAAGTGTGTGGTTCAAGCAAAGAAGTATCGGCCAAGAGGAAGAGGGACAAGGACGAAGTAGAGGACATGGACGAGGACTCCTCTGAGTGACTAAGGTGTCAGTGTCGTTGCTCATGGTGGTTCTAATGCAGTGTCTACCGGATTAGTTGCATAGTTTAATTTCAGCTGTCACTACAAAAAAAAAGACACATCCGTGACATTTTGGGCCGAACGAATTTTTTTTCTGTCATACATGACACTTCTATGACGATAATTGTGACAAAACCCGGTATCATCATAGATGTGGTGGGCTCCTACTTCTATGACAAAAAATCATGACAGAAAATGGGCTTTTCGTCCTGGGCGGGCCCGAGACGCAGCTGCATGACATTCTTTGGGCCGTCCATGACAGAAAAAACCATGGTAGAAGCAAGGGGGAGGAAAATTTCAGGGAGTTGCCGATTACGGTGGGAGGTCGGGGGCCGAGCGATGCGCGTTTCTCTAGTACACGTACGCGCGTGTGTGCGAGGCGTTGGCTCTAACAGAACCCGAGCGAGGCATTGGGCTCTAACTGAACCCGAGCGATTGCACTGCAGGCTACGCGTTACTGAACCTGAGCGATCGATCGATGGCTGTTAACTGAACCCGATGGAGCAATTCCTTCGCTACTTCTGCTAACTCAAGCCGATCCATTGGATGAACAGTGAGTGTTGCAGGAGGTTTGGATGAACAGTGAGCGGTGGCATTGCCTCTAGATGAACAGGACCCCGTGGTGTGGAGGGTTGGATGAATAGTAGATGATGGAGGGCTGGCCGTGGAGGGGTGGTTGAACAGGACCCCGTGGTGTGGAGGGCTGGATGAACAGTAGATGGTGGAGGGCTGGATGAATAGTAGCCGGTGGAGTAGCGCACGGTGGAGGCTGGATGAACAGGAGCCCGTGGAGGCTGGAGGAGGTCGACGGTGGAGATGAACAATATCCCGTGGAGTCCCGTTTTGCTCATCTCCACGTTGTTTCTCCGTTCCGACCCAGCCATGTACACGAGCCCTGGCCGTACGTATGCGCGAGTAGGCATTCGAGACCCCGCCCGTATGTACACATATGTGACAGTATTTTCTTTCTTGCACACTGGCCATTGTACGTACATGTACATGCTACGTGCGCGCCTCTACTACGACATGTGCGCGCCTCTACTATGACAAGTGCGCGCCTCTACATCGACCAGTATGTACGTACATGTTCGTGACCAGAATGACAACGCTACGTATGCTTCGACCAGGTGGGTCCTAACTGTCAGGCACTTCCTTGCCTGCGAAGATGTAGCTGGTGGGTCCCAACAGTCAGGGGGGCAAATCGTTTTTTTTTTGCTCGGACGCACTTCCTTGCGTGCGAAGATGTAGCTGGTGGGTCCCAGCAGTCAGGGGGCAAATCGTTTTTTTTGCCCAAACGCACTTCCTTGCGTGCGAAGATGTAGGTAGTGGGTCCCAGCAGTCAGGGGGGCGAATCGTTTTTTTGCCCGGATGCACGTCCTTGCGTGCGAAGGTGCAGCTGGTGGGTCCCAGCAGTCAGGGGAAATGTTTTTTTCGCAAAATACGGTGGCCCGTCCGATGGGTCCCCGCTGTCAGGTGGAGGAATAATTATTTTCCGCGTAATAAGGAGGCACTTCCTTGCTGCGGCCGTGGACCCAGCTGCCAGCCTCTCCACATACAGTTCACGTCTGATGGATGTCGTTCCTTGACCATGTTGACCACGCCGCGCCGAGAGCACCAGGGCAGTGGACGACGACGAGGCCTAGGAAGGGGACAACGGGGAGACGGGGAAGACGCATCACTGTAAGCCCACGCGGAGAGGAGTACGAGGGTTCACTGGTTCGGCTGCAGTGTGAGGCTGTCGTCGCCGCAGGGCCTGGACAGCGGTGGGAATAGTAGGGCGCGGCGAGGCCTCCGCGGCAGCACATCCGGCCTCGGGAAGTAGGAGCATGCGGCACGACCAGCGCTGCTTTGGGCGGCTGGAGCAAGAAGGCCAGAGGTTGAAGAAGCACTATGGCCGTTGGATGGACATCGTACGGTCACTGGAGCTAGAATCGTTTATATTGACTAAGTTGACAAAGCCCTCCGTCCCCGTCAACTTAGTAGGCCCACAAGTCAGCCTCCCACAAAGGTGGATCCCAGCTAGAAGGGGGGCTATTCATTTTTTTGTGCGTAATAAGGAGGCACTTCTGGTGGGTCCGAGCTGACAGCAGGGGGAACGTTTTTTTCGCGAAATACGGTGGCCCGTCCGGTGGGTCCCTACTGTCAGGTGGAGGAATAATTATTTTCCGCGTAATAAGGAGGCACTTCCTTGCGGCTGCCGTGGACCTAGCTATCAGCCTCTTCATGTACATTATTCTTCCGATGGAATTCGGTCGTTGACTACATTGACCACGCCACGCCGAGAGCACCACGGCGGTGGACGACGGCGAGGCCTAGGAAGGAGACGACACGGAGCCGAGGAAGACGCGGCACTGGATGCCCACGCGGAGAGGAGTACGACGGTTCACTGATTCGGCTCCGCTGCCGTCACCGCAGAATAACAGGGGGTGTGGGTGAGTGAACTGGAGGGATGTCCTGGCCAGCGGTGGGAGTAGTATGGAGGTGGTGAGGCCTCCGCGGCAGCACAGCCGGCCACGGGAGGCAGGAGCAGGCGGCATGACCGACAGTGCTTTGGGCGGCTGGAGCAAGAAGACCAGAGGTTGAAGAAGTACTACAACCGTTGGATGGACATCGTACGGTCAGTCGAGCTAGAATCGTGCATATATTGACTAAGTTGACAAAGCCCTTCATCCCGGTAAACTTAGTAGGCCCCGTCAACTTAGTGGACATCGCATGGGGAGTATTCTTTTTTTTGGGCGTAATAAGGAGGCACTTCCTTGCGTGCAAAGATATAGCTGGTGGGTCCGAGCTGTCAGCGGCGGTAATGTTTTTTCCACGAAATACAGAGGTCCTTTTGGTGGGTCCCAGATGTCAGGTGGAGGAATCATTATTTTGCGCATAATATGGAGGCATTTCCTTGCGTGCGGCTGTGGACCCAGCTGTCAGCCTCTCCACGTACAGTCCACTTCAGATGCATGTCGGTCGTTGACCACGTTGACCATGTCACACCGAGAGCACCAGGGCGGTGGACGACGGCGAGGCCTAGGAAGGGAACGACACGGAGGCAGGGAAGTCTCGGCAGTTGTTTCCCACGCGAAGGGGAGTACGACTGTACGAGGGTTTACTGGTTCATCTGCCATCACCGGAGAATAACAGTAGGTGTGGGACTGTGGGTGAGTAGAGGGATGGCTAGGCCCACGATGGGAGTACGGTGGGGCGGTGAGGCCTGCGCGGCAGCACAGCCGGCCGCGTGGAGGAGGGAGCTGGCAGTCCCGCCGGCGCTTGTTTGAGTGGCTGCAGTAGGAAGAGCAGAGATTGAAGAAGCACGATGGCCGTTGATTGGACATCAAACAATATACACGCCATCTGTGGAAAGCCTCAAATCTGTGGAAAACAGCATACAACCCATCTGCCATTATTTCAAATAGTTTACAGCCCATTTGCTAATTCTTACGGGTTTTTTTGGAGCCCATATTCTTTTTGTTAGCAATACAGCCCATATTGTGGCCATGGTTAAAAAATTATACGAAATTTTGCATATGTCGGTGCGGTATGAACTGTTTTAATCCCAAAATTTTGAGTCACATTCAGACTGATTTTAAAAATAAATGTATATCAATATAAAATCCAATAAATTGTCCACGCATAAAAATCAATGCAATTTAAAATCTCGAAATGAAAAGAAGATATTTGAAACTAATTGCCGGTTTGATGTGTTTTAAAAATGTACAACCCATTTCTCATTACTGATATGCCATTTTCTCGGCCAGCCGAATGAAGCTCTCTTCGTCTTGAAAGATTTGCAGCCCAACATGCCTGATAAAGCGACTTACTTGACAAATCACAAAAAAACTGGGCTAGCCATTTTCAGAAAGAAAAAATACTACTGGGTTGGTCTGTAGTAAACATAAAAGAAAAGGCTGTCTAGACATGCCAGAGTGTCCCGCACAGCCCAGTTGACACCCTGCTTCCGTCTTAAAAACAAATTAGATAAATGCCACTCCAATTATGGCGATTCATAAAAATGCCACTGCAATTTCCAAACTTTGAAAAATGCCACTGCAATTTTTGCAAACTTTGAAAAACGCCACTGCAGTTTGCAAACTTTGAAAAACGCCACTGCAGACTTCGAAAAATTCCACTAGAAATGGCATGAAATGGCATTTTTCAAAGTTTGGAAATTGCAGTGGCATTTCTCGGAGGCATTTATCAAATTAACCCAAAACAAAAATAAATGGGCGAGCTGCTGGGTCACTAGTGTCAGCCGCTCGTTGTGCAATTGCTTGCGTACTGCCATGACCTTGGCGGGTCCCTGCTATCATCCTCTCCATGTACAATCATCTCCTGATTGTGTACGCGTCAACTTTCTAGGCCCACAAGTCAGCTTCTAAACCCGTGGAGGACAAATACGACCCATTCAAAAAAATAATAGCCCATTCCATACGTTCAAACGGAAAGTTCAACATTCAGAGCAAAGTAACTGGTCTGATCCACATATAGAGTACTGAACTTCCACGTTGATAACCATCATAGCCAAGTTAACTATCTACCCCCACTAGACAAGTACTAACTTACTCTTAGCTAACTAGACGATGCCGGCCGCCATCTGTGGTACACGCTAAACGCCGGCACCGGCGTCCTACGCCTCGCCTCGAACTTGCCAGAGGTGCGATAGGGCGCGTTCCTCGCGCGCGTTGGCCCTTTCCATGCCGGCATGGTCCACCGAAGCTTCGGCTTCCAAGCGGGAAACCCACTTGACGAACTGGTAGTAAAAATCGGTGTCGCGAACGCATGCGCGCCCGATAGCCTCCAGGGCTATTTGCCGGGCGCCGGTTTCCACGTAGTTGGCCCAGTTACGGGCGCTCTGCTCGCGACTCAGAGCGTCGGTGCGCTTCTTTGTCCCGCTGGCGGCGCAAATCGGTGATACGCTGCTCCTCCGCCAGGCGGTCGTGCTCCAACAACTCCTGCTCCTCCGCCATGCGGTCGCGCTCCAACAACTCCTCGATCTGCGCATTGCCATCTAAAGACAGATAGAATGCCTCCTCCCTCCATCTGCCTTCAGGTGAAAAACCGAACACTAGTTCCGGCGGTGACCGCCTCCGGCGTCGCCTACCGCGGACGAGCGGGGGCATGGCGGACGTGGCGAGCGACGTTGGGCCGGTGGGGGATTATGAGGATATGGCGAGTTGGGTCACGGTGGCACCGGAGAAGGCCAGGAAACAGTACTTATAGGGGGAAGGTAGCGCGATGGTCATCAGAATTCAATGCATAATGGCTTAGCGCGCCAGCTTGCCGTGGAAAACTAGGGAAACTGAAATTATGACTGTGCCATCCCGTCCCGTCTGGGTCGCACGCCGGCATGGCGGTCAAACAAGTGCACTCGAATCATCTCCCTCCTTGTCAATAATGATTCCACGGATTTAAAAAGCTCGCAACAATTAAAGCGTATCTTTTTTCGTATCAGTTAGCTGCTTTAATTACGGTCGGCTACATGCAGGCACTCAGAATCGCTCGCAGGCAGTACGCGAAGCAGCATGCAACGAGTCGCAGCCGAGGCCACGCATGCAGCCACTTAAATCGCTGGAATTAATTAGGCTTAAACTTCTGCATGCCGTTAATTATTGCCATGCCTTGGTCTTGCTGCTTTGCTCACGGGACTAATAAACCCGGACAGAGGGAGTACCTTGGTTGGTGAGAGGTTTTAATTAAGCCCTGCAAACCGGAAAGGAGGTACTAGTATGTGCGTGATCCGCTATTTATTCGTGTATGATCGAGTAGGTCATTTCTTGAATTGAGCCCTGCAAACCGGAAAGGAGGTAGTACGTGCGTGAGCCGCTATTTATCCGTGTAGGATCGATAGTGTAGCTTGTCAGTTTCTTCAGAGGTAGGCATTTTTATCCGTGTAGGATCGATAGTGTAGCTTGTTAGTTTCTTCAGAGGTAGGCATTTTTATTCAAAAAACTGCCACTTCGCATCTTGTGTCACAAATAAAACTGCCAGGAGCGCATTTGTAGGCTAGCTAGTGATTGATTAGTAACTTGTAAACACTGAACGAACAGAAATAAGTAATTGTTAATGCATCTCAATGATTCACAGATCATATACAAATATGTAGCTCCAAAAGCAAAGATCAGCCACTTTGGATCTTGCGTCACAACTAAAACTAACTAGTACGATTCCCATACATCAGATCAACATGTTAATGCATCTCAATGATTCACAGATCATATACAAATATGTAGCTCCAAAAGCAAAGATCTAGAAAAAACATCTGTTCTTCCTACTAACATGGATTCTTCTATTGGTCGACATTCAGTACAGACTGAAAGACAAATTTGTTTGTGAAGTCTACAATTCCTCTTACAAACATAAGTGGTTTCACCAACAGCTGGAACCATGAGAATGAACCACACATGATGGAGGAACATCCACTGCAATATGATTTGGTCTTCTCTCGATCACACCACGAGACTATTTTCGGAATACAAACTTTAACTTAGGCAAAATGATGCCCATTGTATAATCAGACCAAAGCAATGAAGCACCAACTGTTGGCCAGTAAATAGTACAGTACTACTTTTCTGCAGTCCATGAAGTGACTATCCAATCTTTGTGTCTATTTTCAAATGGCACTGCATGGAGTGACTATACTATTCTCTTGTGCAGTTCAATCAAAATTGCGGACACTTTGTTTGTTTGCCAAATAGCAACGGGCAGACATCTCTGTCTGCACAAATATCAAGCAGCTAGTAACATATCAAGCAGCTAGCAAACCACTAGTATTACTATCTAATGACAGTACAAAAAGAGTAGCAAGATAGTAGCAAACCACGTACCTTCGTAATGAACAGCTCATAGTGCCACCAATTGGATATAAAGGTAAAACATGCTCCTAATGTTGAACCAGTTGGACTTTTTGTGCAACTCCACTAAAATCGAGCATCCCTGTTTGCATAGATATTGAAAGTGTGATTACTATAAAAGTGGCACTAGCTGAAGCGTAGACTCACAAATATAAGCATTCCAATTTCTTAATGGGAAAAGGTAGCAAGACTGTTTCTAACAACCTGTTTGAAGGAATAAATAAAGCAACAGCGGCTGATGTCAGGAAGGCATACATAGTTCTTTCTGAAAAACTGAGCCATTCCTGACCTTTCCTCTTCTTTTAAGCAAATTTTGTGCAGTTCTACTAAAATAAAATGCCATCACTGCCTTGACAATTCAGTGACACTGTACAAAAGGAAATGACTTAACATTGATGTCAGGTATGTAGTCGACAGGCATTAGAGACAAACATACAGACCTCCTCCGATAACATAATGAACATTAATTTTAACAAAGGTGTGACTAGCTTTACCGGGATAATTTGAGTGAACTCTACACCATTCGAATACTACAAATATACATTAATCCAGTGGCTAGTGCAACAGTAGAGTTGTTAGTTTATTACAGGGTACAGTACAATGGTTTTACTAAACAGATTTCAATAAACTCTACCACTGGAAGGTTTCTATAAGAATTAACAATACAAAATGTAAAGGTAACAAGTTTCAGCATTGGTATACTAGTGGCATTAGACAAAATGTAAAGGTAAAAATACATCCATAATCAACAGCTAACCCTGAAATAATCCAGTGACATTAAATGGCATTGCTTAAATTTATCAGTGGCATTAGACTGAGAGCGGCATTAGTTAAATGTGGCTTCACTTTAGCAGTAGCATTGCTTGACTTGACTGCTGGCGTTATACTAACAGCAAAAAAAGTGGCAATAAGAGCATGGGAGGCCCATTCGGATAGTGGGCGCACTAGTATGATGTATCTCCACGGACGCAAAGTGGTGAGGGAGGTATGGTTTCCCAGAGCAACAAATATCCAGGCAGCATATGTGGATTACGTCCCATTTTTGTTCTCTTTAGCCACCTTTTTCCTATGTGAGGACAACAAACCGATCGACCTGGTCATTCTCTATTGCGTTGTCATGCCTTTCTACCCTTCTTCAACCAAGAGACACGAGACTCGTTCCTTAGCTACTGATTTTCCCCTTTTCAACCTAGATGCGGGTTCGATGCCTACTCTCTTGGACAGCATTCTCCCTTCCTTTCCTTATTCAACCCAGACATGGATTAGTCTGCATGAAGTAGGGTTTCCTTTAATAGTGCAAATTATGGTTTTCGTCTGTGTGGCGAGCAGAGCAGAGGATAGCAAATTGGGAAGATGGTGGAGTGGAAAAAGATCCACATGCAACGACGTGCCAGATGGGGCAATAGAACAAGGGTATGGTTTGAAAAGAGCTAGCATACCTGAGGGTTGGCGGGAAGTGGCTTCGCTCGTGGTCATCGTCCTCCGCACACACTACGACAGCGAGCTTGGGGACAGAGGCCATCCAGCGCGGGCGCTAGGTCTGAGAGGACGGCCTTGTCGTCAATGCGTGACCTCGCTCGCCGACGACGAGTGCGTCAATGTTGCATGTCCTTTTCTTCCCCGGCGGATCTGTGACCACCGGTGAGGAGGGAGAGAGGGGCCGTCTTTTTTAGATCTGGAGAAAGGGTGGTAGTGTGAGAAGCAAGTGGGCAGCCCTTGGCAAGAAAGCGCTGAAGCTCCAGCCTATATATCTTTTTTATACTACTAGTATTGGAGGTGGAGTAGTGGTAGAGTAGTTTATATTTTCTCTGCATACAGTACCAGTTAGTCGTTCTTCAAAACTGAACGGCACGCCATTAAAAAAATAAAGGTCGATAACTAATGCGGCACCTCGGGCCAATGCGGCCAGATCGCATTTTGCACGAGAAATTACACACCATGTTTCGTTGACATGTGGTCCCGTTCCAACATATCAGTGAGACGACGGCGAGTAGTAGGAGTATTTCTGAAACGACGTGTAGGCCGGGGCGCCCCTTCGTGAACCATGGCAAACTGGCGACCGCCCACCCACTCTTCGCCTTTCCCTCTCGATTTGGAACTGCTGTCGCACACTCTTCCTCTCCCTCCTCCATTTTCCTTCAGCCCTTCACCCTTTCTTCTGCCATTGTTCGATCATCTTCTCCATGGAGGGAACAGGACGGAAATGACCCGGTTATTCTTGCCCCGATCTGAAAGATGACGTGGTGGAGGAACTCATTGATCGGTGCGACGTCATCACCTTGACTAGCATGGCAGGTTCGTTCAAGCCCATTCTTGACTCAACTAATAACATCATTACAAGGAACCCAAGAGTCAAGGAGCGGTTTGATCTCCCCTATCTTCTTCGCCATGACCCTGATGACTGGCGCCGTCACGATGGAGGCCTCGCCCTGTGCAAGTTGATGCCGCTTGATAATGATACGTATGATGTTAAGATGTCATCGCTTGAGGGCAAGGCTTGGGCAGGCGCAAATGGAGATTGGGTTGTTTACATTGGGTCCAACTGCGAGTGGGAACTTGTGAATGTGTACACTCATGACTGGGTTCCACTTCCAAAAATCTCAGCAGACTGCCCAGAGGTTGAGCACACCGGTATTGTACGCACGTTCAAATACAATCATGGTGGCTGTCTTCTACGGAAGATAGCAATTTCTCGAGTTCCCAACCGCTCTTGGAATTACAACAACTATGAAGTTGTTGCTATCTTCGACAAGCTTGTTGCCGTCCTTGCTGGTTTGACTCGATGGATATTGCTCAAAAATCAGTTTCTGTACATGGATGAGTACTGTGATGCAATTGAATATGAGGGCCTTGTGTTTGCTGCCACCACTCGTGGCACTGTTTTTGCATGGAGTCATTGTTTCGGTACGTTTGTCTTCCACCATAATTATAATTGTTTCATCCACATGCATGCAGGTTAGCAAGTTTCCCTTTACTAATTAACCTTCTTGTTGTGTTTCCAAGGTTCTGCGAACATTCTACCACCTATACTTGAAGATTTTTATAACCAAGGGGGAGATGATGATGGTGATGATCACGAGCATGAGGACGAGCAGCGCCCATATACTATTTGGCGCCTGGCAACTAATTCCGATGTATCACCTCTTCTCGTGTGTATACAGCCCACTGATGATGTTACTGCTAAGGAAGCAGGTGTAATCTCCCATGGTCGCACTCTCCGGACCTATTCCAACACTCGTTGCATGGTATTCGGGATGGATACTAGTGTGCTAGCGCCAACTCCTTCTCCCTAGTACAGAATTGATAGTCTTGGAGAAAACTCGCTCTTACTTGGACAAAACTATCCAATGATGGTGAAAGGCGATCCAACTTCTGTTGACACAACGTTTCTACCATTTATGAGAAGCAACTGTGTCTATACCTCGGACATTTGGGTGGTTCCCTACCCTGGTACTGATATAGTAGGCCGCTTCAGCTTGGATGATCAGTTCTGCGTTGGTCTCCAAATCAACAATGGATGGTTCGTCCCAGAGAATCACTTGTGGTTCAAAGCAAGCGTTTCCAATGTCGAGGAATGGTTGAGTCGAAGTTCATTTAATTGCTTGTTATTTGTTGTGTGGTGAAAACTTTAGTATTTATAATGTATCCTCGTTGTAGATGTGGGTTGATGACCTGTTGTATGTAATAAAATGATATGCATGTGATAAACTTACTAAATTTATGAATGGCTTTCGAGTCGCTTATGTGAGTGAGTGGTGCGACGAGGCAAAAAAATATTTTCCGAATACATAATTGTACGTGCATTGCAACAGGTTATCGGATGAGGCCAATCAACAATAGTAGTACACTATTTGTACTAGCTTCACATGCTTCGCGCGTTGTGTGGGTGTTTTTATTGTAGCCATATTGTACTCTACTATGTAACCAGCACCTCGAATCCTCGATACTAGTAGTACTATATAGTAAGTAGTAGGAGTAGTAGGGTGGCATGGGCCAGAACAAGCATTCACATCCAGGAGTACGGCACACGCCACCAGCACGACTTCCATCTGACACCATATTTCTTGGAGTCCATGCTAGAGCAATCTCTTCAACCTCATCGTTTCTCTAACTCAGCCATCGCGCGGCAGGCGAGGTGGGGGTTTGCCGATAGTCGGTTTCCTTAATTGCGGACCCACTTGTAAGGCCAACTGCAACGCACGACCCCAAACGGACCTCCGTTTTGCACGAATCCAACGATAATTTTGACTAGAAAAGCAAGACCAAAGAAAACAAGAACCACAAGAATACATTTTACTACTCCTGTAAGTTGGATTAGTGCCTTCTCGATGCATTCATTGTTGATCTGCGGAGGCTCGATCTTGCGTGCTTCTTTCTTCTTCGAGTGTAAAGAAGTAGACGTTGCTTCCTCACATCTAGTGTCATGTCTAGCCTCTATTCTAGTACTCCCTCTGGTCCGTTTTTTCTGCGTCTAAGCAGCAACATGCATACCAAGTAGGAGTATCAACAAGTGCACTAATCTCATCTATAGCCTCTGTGCTAGCTAAAAGTGATAGAACATCTACTAAATTGCGCTCTATCAATATATGGATGTACTCTTCTTCCCAATACAAAAACTTGCATCCATTCTACTCCCTCCGTTGCACAATACATGCCTTCTATTTGTCAATATATATATGTATCTAGACATGTTAGTATATAGGTACATCCATTTTTGGACAAATGGAAGTCAAGTATTTTGGAACGGAGGGAGTACATAATAAAAATTTTAAGTTAGCACAACTAGTCTAATCCGAGAGCACAACCGAAGATTTGGTCGGGTTCTTCCTCCTTTTGCCGACACGTGGGACATCCAGCATCCACGTCGTGTCATGAAAGAAAATAGAGTGGTAGTTGAAGCCACGAGATGTGCATCTTGGGTTAAACTGTAAATAGAATCTTACTACTCTTGAGTAACTCCAAAAGCGGCCACCGAAGATCTTTCTTGGATTTGTTTTTCATCACCAGCACGTCGAGGTGAAAGATGTGCAGGTTCAGTGGGTCCTCTTGCGTTTTCACTGACATGTGGGGCCGCATGTGAGCAAACAGACGATGGGCTCTGCGCGTCCGCTGGCTGGCTAAGAAGAGAGATAGAGGAGGGCTGAGCACGGACTGCAGGAAATTTGTTCTATGTACCTCGATATAGGCTCGATATAGTGGGCTGGCATGGGCCATAACTAGCATTCACGTCTAGCAGTACGGCACACGCCACCAACACGAGTCCCATCCGACACCAATTTTCTTGGAGTCTGTGCTACAACCATCTCTTCTCCCTCCCGTTTTCTCAGCCATCGCACAGTGGGCGGGGTGGGGGTTTGCCGATAGTCAGTTTGCTCAACTGCGGTCCCACTTGTAAGTGAAAATGCAACACCGCACACATTCCCGCTTGAGCGGCGTGCCGGACCAATCATGTGGGGGTGCTACTGAACACGGCAGGCTTTTCCTTTTGAACTCATAACTTGTAAAATTTGGTTCTGCTCCATGGCGTGATCGATAGATAGAAAATAACGATTTTGACTAGAGTAATGAGAAGTTTGGTTCTGGTGCCGTTCATGCATGAAGTATGTACGCAAATTATGAAGTTGATGCGAAAGGTAAGATAATTACTGTAGTATCATATACTACTACATGGATTTGACGGAAAGATAAAAATACATACGGATCCATCAACGACATCCTCACGCCCTAGTGCGCCGGGTCACCAACCGACGTGTGAGGAGCAGCGGCGTTGGCGGCGAGATCAACGTGCTTCTGAACAATGTCGTCCAAGGTTGCCCTGCGGTCCAAGAAGGCCAGCGTCCTATCGTCCTCCTCTTGCATGTAGTAGTCCTTGTGGACGATTTGCGCGTAGACGTGGGTGATTATGTCGATGGTGTCTTGCTGCGCCAGGCGCTGCGCAGCGAGCGCGATCTCGAGGTGGACATTCTCCGGCGCGACGGCGGGCAGTCGCAGGGCCACCAGTGCGTCGAAGAGGTTGTCACCATAGTGGACGTTGAGGATGGCCGGCATCGCAGAGCCTGGGCGCGTCGGCTGGAGGCTTACGTCAAAGTCGTCCACGAGCTTCTTGATGACGGTGAGCTTGTCAAGGAAACCGACGAGGACCTCGTCGAACAAGGAGACGAAGTTGTCGTCCAAGCGGCCCCTCGCCCTGGCGGCCTCAAGCAATACTACCTGGAGACATTCCTCGTTGCCGGGCCGCAGGCCAGCGTCGTGGACCATCTGGCATAGCCGGCTGATGCTCGCGCTCATCGCCTCCATGGGTCAACTGATCTTGCGATTCGAGTGATCACTCTTGCCCTTGGTTAGCGTGCGTAGGTGCGTAGGATTTTGTACTACTCCCCGGCCCTCTACTGCACCTTCCTTTACTATATGATAGGTGGGCCAGCCACCCCTGGGCCCACATGTCATTCACTCAAAGGCAGTTGCCGTAAGTCAATGAAGCTGCGTCCCCCTCCGTGCCGGTGCAGTATAGTCATCTCACTGGACCTCTAGTTGGGGCCTAACGAGAGAAGTTTGATGTTTACTGGTTTATTGGTCCCCTTTGCATTTTGCTCCAAGTTTTGACCTTTGATTTAACTAATAAAATGTTAATGCATGTAAACAAAAATGTTGTGTAAGTCACGTTATGAAAACCAAATAATCCCAAAACACTTAGGCACGGTGCATTAACTCCCTCCTTGTTTCTTATTTCGTGACATATCAACCAATGAGAGATGTGGGCCGTGCATGCTTTCAATGACTTGAGACTACCAAACATGACATGCAGTGTTTAGTTCATTGCATGTAATCCTATTAGTAGTTAGCAAAAAAACATTAAGTTCTCTCGCCGATAGGAATAAAACACCATGTATTTATTTACAGAGGGAGTAGTACATTTTTTGTGACATGCATTACTACTAGATATTGCTAGTCAAATACTAAAATCCAGATGGACGTGGTAGTACTCCTAAATCTAGACGGTGGTGCTACTAGTACTAGCACTGTACTACCCGTTGGTCAAATTATTACGTGCTGCTCCTCACAGTGAAGTGACAAGACCCTGCGCCGGAGATGACACCTGAGTATAGGCGCCGTGTTTGGCATACCATAGTTAGCCTCACCGTCTGCAGTCAGTATCATCATGGCTGTAGAGCTAGCCTGCTTACAACTAGCCCTGTTCGACATAATTTCCCGTGCGTAGATGCCCGTGCATTGCACGGAACACCAAGATTGGGGGTGGACGGCTCCGGCAGCGGCCATCGCGCCAGATTTTTCCACCGCCTTCTAGATGTGGTGGGGAGGAGATAAGGCTGATTGTGAGAGACAAGGAGTTGTTTGTAAATAGGGAACAAGTACGGGCATCTTTTTGCAAAAATGGAGAAGCTTGGTTTGTATGCGTCAGATCTAGATCCGACGGCTATTGGTGAAAGATGGGAGGCACAACATCATCACCAACTCAGGACCTATTTGATTCTCAGGATTTTGGAAACGCAGGAATAGGACACAGCAATATTACAAGTTTCACACTGTTATTAGAAATGTTAGGAGTAATGCTGCACCTAGGAAGAGGGAATTACTAGGAAGTTTACGTAAGAACTTTCGTTACTTTAGGTGGATGCAACATTATTATACAAACTAAAATCCACCACACTGACAATTTACTAATGGGCAAATAAGTTTTCGAGTCTCTGGCCACTTGATGTTTCAAAAACAAATTCAGCTTCTGCGGAGACTTTGTCATTTAGGCTTAGACGCTTGAGGTGATCAGCACGCCATTCATTGTTGCGCCAGAGAATGCCAAACCTCATTACCTTGAGCACACTTGCCTCCAGAACAAAGAACCTGGCCAATTTAATCTCAGATGTGCTGCCTCGATAGTCAATCAAATCAATTTCTGTAAGATGGAGATCAAGGCCTTCGATGAGATTGTTATAGTGCAGCACATTTTTCACTTTCGGGTCTTTTTTTATCTGCAAAAGAAGAGAACATATTAGAGCAGCTGGCTGCATAAGATTGCCGTGTCATCAAGAGGTACCAATATCATTCGCTCATACGATAGGGTTGGCTGGCTAGTGATATTTTTTCACTCTCTCTCTCTCTCTCTCTCTCTCTCTCTTTCTGTTTCCTCTCATTTAACTAGGAGCACATGAAGAGCTTGGGCATTTGTTGCCTTCCACTATGTGGCCGATGCCATATTTCGCAAAAGTATGACACATAATACGCATCGATGTCAAATCAAAAGATTTTGGCACCGCTCTCGCGATGTGAGAGAGTTGGCACCGCTGTGCACACAGACCCACATGTATAAACAAATCAATCAAACCAACTACACCAGCCTCTCACTCCCCCAAACAAGTGTTTTTTATTGCCTCAGTCCTCTCTCTCTCTCTCTCCCACACAGTGTTTTTTCATTCGGTGAGTTAATTTGGCACCGGAGCAAAGTAGGTGATCCAGATTGGGGCACCAGGTGAGCAATGGAGGGGCATCGATGCCAAATGCATCACAAGTGAATTTGGCACATGTTTTGGCCTACATACCCCACTTTTGTACTCCCTCCGTCCCAAAATTCTTGTCTTAAATTTGTCTAAATATGGATGTATCTAGTTACATTTTAGTGTTAGATACATCCGTATCTAAACAAATGTAAGACAAGAATTTTGGGACGAAGGGAATACTACCTCGTATTTAGTATAAAATTTTGACCATAGATTTACCTAAGAAAATGCCAATGCATGTCACTAAAAATTACACCATTTGAAATTATGTTCAAATACGAATCCAACGATATAGTTCTTAGTGACATGCATTAACATTTTGTCAGTTAAATCTATGGTCAAATTTTGATACTACAAAATTGGAAGAGTAAAACCAGGACGGAGGTAGTACTTGCTCTTAGGGTAACCATAGAGTTACTGGAGTAGTCTAAGTTACTTTCCACTATGACTAGCCTAGGCTACTATAGTAGTAGTACAACATAAAAACGATGCAGGTGATCACGTGAGAAAAAATACTAAAAACATTTCTTTCGGTGCAGTGTGTAGATGCAATTTTGAACACTACACTTGTCATCGTAATTTGGGGAAATTATGAAAAAATTGAGCTGCGTTGTGATTACTGTTTACTTATAGGAAAGAAGTTTCAACTCAATGAGTAGCTTCTCCGTGCACGGAAAGCATGTAAGGAATCCAACAACTTGATCCAGATTGGGGTCGATAGATTTTAGTGCTAAGATCTTCACTGTGCGCATGGACTGGTCAAGCTTGTGGGAATCATTTTCTAGAAGACAGTCGTAAATACATTAAGAAGAAATTAAAAAATGTGAATTTCAAGAAGACGGAGAAGAAGATGTGTGCTGTACCTGAACGATTATGGATCCAATAAAGAGTTCGGAGAATTTGGCAGACGAGTACACCAACGCTGTCAATTTCGGCGCGTCAAAGGCCCTGATTTTTGTTGGACCTTCTAGATCCGATACAAGCAATCTCTCAAGGAAAGGCGCATTCTCAATGACCATAATGTGGAACAGCTGGAATGATCTCTTCCCAATTGATGTCTTTTGTGGGGCCAGCAAGACACATAAATCCATCGGAGATTCGTCAAGGCAATGTGGAGGCTAATGAACCCGTGGATCTGCTCAAGACGAAGGTACTCGAGTGCAGTACAGCTGTAGAGCAGGTGCTCCATAGCCTTCTTCGAGATAACAATGTCGAGAGGTCAAGCTGCTTGAGTTGAGGGAGAAGAAGGGTGAGCACGACATTAATCTGGGGAAGATAGCAGGAGCTGAAGCTGGCGCGGCGCAGCGTTGGCATGAGGCGGAGCGCAGACGGCGGCAGAGAGCGACATCGTCCAGCTTCAAAGCTGAGCTCCTCGAGCTGATCTAGGGCGGGGGATAAGAACCACTCGTCAAACTTGGATTGGACCTTGCAGTTGGTACTGAACATGCGGATGTCAAGGCGTCTGGCTGGCCAAGGGTGCGATGAAAGGATCTTGGAGACTGCGGCCATGCGTTTGCAATCCCCGTCGCAGAGGCAGCTGTCGACGGTGAGGTTGAGGGGGGACGCAGCGCTAGAGGGGGCGCCACCGCCGGGAGAGCAGGGAGGTCCGCACGGCAGATTTGGTGGGGAGGAGGCCAATGGTGACGAGCAGCATGTCGTCGGGGAGGCTGCTGATGAAGTCCAGGCTCGCCGGATGCGGTTTTGGCTCGAGCCGCCTCCGCTTGTTGGCTGCCTCGCCGTCCATCTCAACCGGCGGCGATGCCGGTTTACACATGTGCTGGTGTGTGTTGTGTGCTGGGTGTGCGCGAGTGCGTCCTTCTGTGCATGCCGCCGCGCAATGGTGAATTGTGCGCGAGTGCGTCCTTCGCGCACAAGAAGTTTGTCCTCAATGCACCCTCAATTTACTAGCGTGCGGGGTGCTACCCCGAGTGGTTTCAACTTTGTTTACTTCACCGCGTGTCAGATGGGCCTCTAGTTTACTTATTTTCACCCACTGCCACATGGGCCAGCACACCAAGATACAGAACACAAGCTGACAACACAGCATGTGATTTGGTTGACCGGTCAACTAAACAATATATGGAGCTATACCTGATACAGTGAGCGTATAATCCGTCGGTATAGATAGTTCGAGTGAGAGGGGAGGCCCGTGAGAGATAGCAAAGAGAGAGAGAAAGAGCTACTCCCTCCGTTCGATAATGTAGTTACAACATTTTTTTAAGTCAAACTTTTGAAACTTTGACCAAGTTTATAAAGAAATTACTTATATCTACAATACCAAAGATAAATGATAGTATGAAGTAAGTACATGTTGTGATGAATCTAATGATCGTCCCAGATGTAAATGTTTTTCTCCACATATACCTGGTCAAACTTTTCTGAGGTTTGACTTTTCAAAACATCCATATGCTTATGGACGTGACAGAGTCCCTAAAGAGAGAGAGAAAGAGAGAGTGAAAAAAGTGTGTGTGCGTGTGTGAACGAGACATGGACAACACACGATTAAAGTAGAGAAAAAGCGTGCGTGTCTTATGCAAACATATCACACATGCATCTTCGACAACAGAGGCAAGGTGAGGAGATAGTGTGTGGTTGTTTGGAACCGAGAGAGGAAGACCCCTAGCACATGGCCAAGAGGGGTCTGACAAACAAGGGAGAGAGGTCGAGAGAGACGTACGGAGAAAATGCAGACATGGGGAGGAGAGAGTGTATGTTTGTCATAGAGAGATCCCCTGGAGATCGTGATGGGACTACATGGGTGGGAGATCGAGTGACAAGATGTGTGCGTGATAGAAGATGCCCCGAGAGATATCGAGATAGACGTATGGATGGAAGGAGACAACTCATGTGTTCCTGATGGCTAGTAAGAGATAATCATACTTAGGAGGGGGAGTGCTTGCGCCTATGGCCCTGTTTGGATACTCTAACTCAGTTAGAGGTTAGAGTTAGATTCATACCCTGAACTAACCCTAAACTAACTCTAAGTAAAGAGGTGTTTGGATGGCAGGGTTAGATGGAGCGCGGATACGGTGAGGCACCTTCACGGGCGGTGCTAGAGGGAGGGAGGGAGAGGATGAGAAGCTTCGAGGAAGTGGGGAGGGATCTGCTGCGGGGAGAGCGAGAGAAAAAAGTGTTTATTAGTGGTCCCGAGAAGAACTAACCCAAATAAGCACCTCTTGGATGGGTTAGTTTTTTTGGATGGGTTAGATGCATCTAACCTAAACTAACCCTCCTGTTTGGATCTTTTTGGGTTAGTTGACTCCAAACTAACTCTAACCCATGGATCCAAACAGAGCCTATGATGAAGTGAGGGATTATGGTACTTAGGGGGGTGCATGTCACATGGAGAGAGAACAAGGGCGGAGAGTGTTGGATGGGTCTATAAGTATAGCGTGAGCGAGACATGTGTATGTGTGAACCAGGGAGATATAAGGCCAGTTTGGCTTGCGTCGTGAGCATATTTTGTGTGGCCTGGGGTTGTGGCTGGATTTCATGCACGCTTGTTTGGTTGCTACCCTGTGAAAAAGAAAGCCCGCCTGAGCTGGGTTCCCTTGCACTTTAATTAGCCTGGCTGAACTCCAGACACTGCAAGTAGCCTGGCCCAAGCGACCGATTTCGAACGCCTGGCCGTGCCTGGTCGAGCGGCCACGAAGCTAACAGCAACAGGGATGGATATTAGCATTAAATAATTGATGTATGGATTGATTGATGGGACGTTGATGCTTTGCATGGCCCAGGCATGAACCAAACGCTTCAGCACCACACAAGCCTGGCCAGGCATAAATATTTTACATCTCACGTCCACACCAGGCAGTACCGGCCATCAAGGCATGAGGGTCAGGTCACGAACCAAACTGACCAACAAAGTTTGAGAGAGATTGAGGAGCCCCGATAAGGCTGAGTGGTGCGTCAGATAGCTGAGAGGGGGAAAGAGATATTCCATCCGCTCGATAATGCAGTGCTTGTAAATTTTTTAGAAGTCAAACTTTGGAAACTTTGATCAGGTTTACGCAAATGTTATTTATATCTACAATACCAAAGATACATCATACAAAACTACATCTCATGGTGAATCTAATGGTATACGTTTGCCGTACTAGATGTAGTTGTTTTTCTCCACGTACATGGTCAAACTTTGTGATGTTTGACTTTTCAATAAATCTATATGCTATGGACGGAGGAGAGTGCCTCAGTCGAGATAGATCAAGTGCGTGTGAAGGAGAATGAGTAAGTGTTCAAAAAGAGTATGTGTGTGAAAGAGAAACTGACAACAAACGATAAATTAGAGAGAGTGTGTGTTTTTTCGTTTCTTATGCGAACATATCACGCATGCATCTCCGAGATGGAAAAGCGAGGCGAGGACATACACGAAGATAGCTAGTGTGTGATTGTTTGCAACGGAGTGAGACACCCGTGTAGCACATGTCCAATAGAGGTCTGGCCAACAAGGAAAAAAGGTCGAGAGGGACACATAGATGGCATGGACGCATGGGGAGGGAGAGAGGGTGTGTTTGTGATAGAGAGATCCCCTCGAGATCATGAGGGGACTATATGGGTGGGATATCGAGGGAGTGTGTGTGCGATAGAAAGATGCCCCTAGAGAAATTGAGATAGACCATGCACATGTTTGTGATGGAGACTAAGATTAGCTAGTCATATACATATAGGGGGGACTGCATGTGCCTACAATTGAGTGAGAGACCATCATACTTGGCTAGCTGGGCATGAGATTGTGTGTGTGTGTGTGTGTGTGTGTGTGCATGTGAGATGGAGAGAGAACGAGGGAGAGAGATAGAGTTTTAGATGGGCCTATCGAGTGCGAGTGAGATATGCATGTGTATGTGTGACCCAGGTGGATGGAGAGTTTGAGAGAGGGGGGGAAGAGCTCCGAGACGACATAGTGGTGCGTGAGAGAGTTACGGGCAAAGAGCCAAGGAATTTGTGTGCGTACGATGAGTGCACCCAAGATATCTAGCTTGGACTAGCTAGAGTATCATACATAGTGTGCGAGAGAGACCTATAGATGGTGTATATATGAATGCGAACTAGAAAGACCCCCCCCACACACACACACACATAAAGATATATATATATATATATATATAGAGAGAGAGAGAGAGAGAGAGATGGAGAGAAAGGGAGAGGGACCAACAAGGTTTTTGTGTCGGATGCGTGCGACAGAATTGAAGATTGTCGGCGAGAGAGAGAGTGAGAGAGAGAGAGAGAGAGAACAGGAGTCCGGGAGAGGGGGAGGTCGCGTTTTATGCATCAAAGACTGATATAAACCATGTTTCGATATAAACTTGCATTCAAATATTTAAATTGAAGAACATGTTGTATGCAATCCACACATGAACGGATATATGCGTATATCAAACAAGTTCATTAATTTGTCTTTCAACATGTTCATGGAGTACTATAATACTGTACAACATGCTACTCGATTGAGGTGTTCAATTTTGGATTTAGTTCACTATTTTGACCTACTGAACGAGCTAGTTCATTGAATCGAGATATTTCATTTTGGGTTTGATTCGCGTTTTTGAGTGGGTCAACTATTTGTCATATAGTAAATCTCTAGCAACGAGCATGTAAAAACACATTACTCCCAAGCATCATCTCTCCATCTAAAAAAGAAGTGGCAAGCTAATATTTCAAAATTTGATTCGAATCGACTTGGTAAGGTAGATGTGGATGCTCGTTCTCCCAAAATTTGAACGAACCGTTAAACATCCTCTCTGCTCGGTGGAATTCGCCCGAGCAAATAAATGGGAGACGCGAAATTACCGTCCTATGTGGGACACGCATCAATTGGCCCATTGTACATCGAGGGTAGGTTCGTAACTTCATCCAAGCGCGCCTTCTCCTCGGCCGAAATGACATGTGCCGAATAATTCATAAACCATGGTCGGCAAAACACGCTCTCCTCGCCCGAAATAGCTCGCGCCCACTATTTCAAAATCGCTCTCCTCGCCCGAAATCGCTCGCACCCACTATAGTTCAAAACACGCCCTCCTTGCCCGAAATCGCTCCCGCCCACTATTTGGGGAGAAGCAAAGTTACTCTACTATCCCCGACCCTCAGTACACAGACCAAAGCCGAGAAGCCTATAGGCAAGGGTAGAACTGTAACTCCCCTCACATTTCAAACAAATGCGTTCGTAAGACATGGTTCCACTCCCCTCCCAATTCCCCTCCGCCCGCTCCCATTCATACCTCGTGGGCGCCAAATCACCTTCTCCCCAGGAAGCTCCCTTCTCCAGAGCCGTGAAACCTCAGCCCCACCTCCATGGCGCCCCCCACCGCACCAATTTCACAGCCGCCCTCCTTCCTAATGCCAGAGCCGCTGTCCAATTGCCGTCATGCACTGGGCTGTGTGCCTCTTACTCCGTGCTACTGGTGCTGCCTCGACGATGGCCGCGTGAACCGTACCGGAGCCGACTCACCCCAGCCGTTGTTCACGGCGCCGGAGCGGCTCCAACTTCGGATCTGTCCAGAGTCCTGGCACTGCTTCCGCGTAGCCGTCGACCGTTGCAACATCGCTCTTTCCCTTCCGCCGATCGCCACCGCAACCGCGTCGGTCTCACCGGCTCGGCAGCTGGACCTGCCTACTTCACCATGCCGCCAGATAGGTCGCACCCTCATCTCAAATCACTTTATTTAGGCATCAGTTGTCTGAATTTTTATTCTGGGCCAATCGATTCCCAATGGGAAGCAACACCCCTCGAGGCGGCGGAGCTCCTAGGCTGCCGGTTGGCTGGTGTCTAACGTAAGCGTGCAGGGCCGCAAGTTCGCCGCGGAAGCAGCGCTTAGATGGCTATCTTTTAGAGTTGCGTGGGTTGAAGGTACTTCCGCTGCCGGATCTGGATGACGGGGAGTCTTTGTGGATTGGCCCGGGGGCGGCGCAACCATGGCAGTGCGGTGGGGCGGGGAACGGGGTTTTGGCCGGGGCCACAGACAGCGGAGGCAGGCTGCTCTGCCATTGGTCACTGGCTCTTCGGGGAAGATTCCAAACAGTGTCAGCCGGGAGGCACAAGACGGCCATCAAGCCGTCCGGCGTAGATCAGACAGTACCAAAATAAAATAAAATCATGTGACCCCAATTTAGTCTTCAGTCAACAGACGTGTGACCACTCTCGTACCTTGTTGTTGATCTCTTAGTGTATTTCTTCAAATCAAAGAGATATGTCGTTCTTAACATTATGCGTTATCTGCATCTTCAGACACATCGTCTTCCGACTCACCGCAGCTGCTCCAACAAGGGAAGCATACACCAGAAGGGAGCTATAGTCCCCACTCAACAGTTCCCTGCATCGAATGCACGTGCCCAACATGGACAGCCACAACAACTGCAGGGCCATCGACAAGTCAGCACATGATGCTCACTCCTATGGATGGCAGCCAGATAGGTTGTACCCTCATCTTACTTGTGTGCAACATTTATGGCTTTGTTATTCATCTAAGCACGGAAAATAGATCATCACATTTCACTGTATATTCATGCTGATCTCTTACGGGTCTTGTTCAGGAGTTCACGTTGTTCCATAGTTCAGCTAAGATACTTGTTCTTTAGGTAACATTGTTCCATAGTTATCATCCATCAGCCAATGCTATCCCACAGGCTGGTGATTATAATATTATACCACTTCTAGTATTACCTATGTTGTTCTTTAATACTTTTGTGTGCCATCTAGTTAATCTCGAGTACAAATGATACACATTTTGTAGCTTTCATCTGTGTTCTCCCTTTAGTTTATGAGACCTGTTGCTGCTAGTTAACCCCAGTCCTACTATTTATGTCGTCTCCTACAGGCACTCATTTACATAAATCTAACTACTAGTAGTCTTCCATGCATGTCAGATATAATTGCACACACTGATATACCCACAAGAACCTCACGGAGCAATGTAAAGGCCAATAAACTTGATGTCAATGATACCCAATATGATGGAACATGTAAAGGCAGTTCTTCAGAAGACTTGCAGAAAGATGATGAATGCTCTTCACCCCACAAGGTCCTTGCTCTAACTTGGCCTGTGATATGGGTACAACATGCATATAATGTCCTGGAGTGTATCTACTCTGTTGCAATGCCATGTGCTTAGCATGCTGATCATGCATGTAAATATGTCATGCCTTCCTGTTTTTCAGTACCTATTTCATTCATGATAACATGTTTTCAAATTCAACTACTGTCATTCTACTCTATCGCAATGCCATCTGCTTAATTTGGACATCATGCTTCTGAATATCTTATGCATTGTTATTCATCAGTATGTACTTCATCTGTCTGCCATACCATGTTTTTTTACATTCGAGTGTTGTTCTAGTGCTCTATTGCAATGCCATCTTATTTTCCCAATCATACACGTGTATGTCGCCTTAGTTATTTCTGTACATATTCCGCTAGCATATAGTTTTACATTCAACTATTGTTTTTTTTTGCTGTGTTGTCCTGTCATATCCCTAGCTCTTACACCATACTCCCTCCCTCCGGATTACATGTTGCCGAAATGGATAAAAAAGGATGTATCTAGAACTGAAATACACCTAGACCCATCCATTTTTTCCGGATGGAGGGAATACATGTCAATATGTCATGCCTTCCTATTCTTCAGTACCTATTATATTCCATCTCTCTGCTGTCGCATGTTTTATAATTAAAGCACCATTCTTCTATACAAGGCATGCAAGGGGAAGACGACTATGTTAGAATCTGAAGGGTTACAAACAAGGCCTTTGCAAAAGATACAAAGCCATGAGATAATAAACCAACTCCAGTTTTTATAGATACTGCTCCAGCACAGAGAAACCCAACTCCTACTGATAATAAGCAGATTCCAGTGGCCAAAGAACTAGTCCGCTCCAGTCCAGCAAAAATATGTCAACTCAATTCTAAGAAGCGTGTGCGTATCCTTGAATCATGAAATTTTATAGCATGCTGATCATATTTTCTACATGTTTCCTACCCATCTCTCTTTTAGAAAATAAGCTTAACAGATAGAAGAATTTCTGCAATGGTATCATTATGAGGAAAGATTTTTGCAGGAATTCTCTGTGCTCCAATGTAGATGTAAGTACATGTTGTATATCACTATATTTTTACATCAGCATGTATTTTGTTAATAGGCGTGAATCCAACCTTTATCTGATCTAAATTTAGTTGTAGCAAAATGTATGATTAAAGGCCACAATGTTAATTTTTGTAAGGAAAACTGTCTGGTAGTTTTGCATCCTGAGCTCCATGAGTGTACTATCTCATATCAGTGGGTTTGAATACTTTGGTTCTACAGTGGGTTTTTCAGTGTTTTTTTACTGTGTTGTCCTGTCGTATCCCTAGTTCTTACATCATACTCCCTCCGTCCGGATTAAATGTCGCAGAAATGGATAAAACTAGATGTATCTAGAACTGAAATACGCCCAGACCCGTCCATTTATTTCCGGATGGAGGGAATACATGTCAATATGTCATGCCTTTCTATTCTTTAGTACCTATTCCATCTCTGCTGTAGCATGTTTTATAACTGAATCACCATTCTTCTATATAAGGCATGCAAGGGGAAGACGGCTATGTTAGAATCTGAAGGGTTACAAACCAGGTCTTTGCAAAAGATCCAAACGCCAGGAGATAATAAACCAACTCCATTTTTCATAGATACTGCTCCAGCACAGAGAAACCCAACTCCCACTGATAATAAGCAGATTCGAGTGGCCAAAGAACTAGTCCGCTCCAGTCCAGCAAAAGAATGTCAACTCCATTCTAAGAAGCGTGTGCGTATCCTCGCATCATGAAATTTTATAGCATTCTGATCATATTTTCTACATGTTTCTTACCCATCTCTCTTTTAGAAAATAAGGTTAAATGATAGAAGACTTCCTC
This sequence comes from Triticum dicoccoides, assembly GCF_002162155.2. Lineage (NCBI taxonomy): Eukaryota > Viridiplantae > Streptophyta > Magnoliopsida > Poales > Poaceae > Triticum > Triticum dicoccoides. Next base: position 27,131,777 of record NC_041389.1, on the reverse strand, counting down.
CATTGGGATCGTATTCGAGGAAAATATCTTGCGGGAATTCTCTGTGCTCCAATGCTGATGTAAGTACATGTTGTATATCACTATATTTTTACATCAACATGTATTCTGTTAATCGGCGTGAATCTAACCTTTATCTGATCTAAAATTAGTTGTTGCAAAATGTTAAAGGCGCCAATGTTGATTTTTGTAAGGAAAACTGACTGGTAGTTTTGCATACTGAGCTGCATGAATGTACTATCTCATATCACACACATTACTGAATTGTAGTACTTCTCTGGTTGCCCATTAATTCATTGTGTCAATGTTGCTTTCGTGCTACCTTACCTGGCTGATGATAGCTGTGCCATATTGTGTTAATTTGGTGTAGGCTAGTTGCCCAAACGTTCGTTGTGTCAATGTTGCTTTCCTATTATCTGACTTGGCCAATGATAGCAATGCTAGTGTGTTAATTTTGTGTAGGCTGCTGAAGATAAGAAGACAAACTCTGAAAACAGCAAGGCAACCCCATTGTTTCTTTTCAGTAAATCTAGGCCAGGTAATATGGCCATAACTCATGATTAATCTGTTTGGCTCCCGTCCTAATTTACGTTATGATGCAGTGGTCGAGACACTCTCCACTATAAATAATACAAGCCTGCCAAAATCGCCATCTGAATCTGTTCAGTATCCTCTGTCTCGAATGCAACGGAATAAATGTATGTTTGTGAACCAATTAATGGCTGAAGCAATGATGGAAATGGTGGATGAATCAGAGGTGCAGAGTCGTGCGACACAACAACTGATCAATGTTTTCAGAGACAGTGTAGCAAAGCAGAAAGAACTTGCCCACATGCTTATGGGCGTCATCTGTGCTGAGGTTGCGGATTGTGACGTTGTAGATGGTTAGGTTCTGCTTATTTATTTGCACTGGCATCAATCTTTGATTGCCCAGTGGATGTAATTTCCTGTAATATATGTTGGATGTGCAACGTTATTCCCTATATGTCGTACCTTTGCTTGATCGGTTTTGGTCCTGTGCATAATTGCTCGTCGTAATGGGCTCAAATTATCTAATTTGGCCTAAAGATATGTACGAACTTTAGTGGGCCCATTAAGTTAATGGGCCATTACTAGGCCGAAAGTTAATGGTCGGCCCTCTTACCTCCCAGGTCGTTAACAGGCCGACATCAAAGCGGGCAACAGGTGGCCCTAATTTATTTCACGGGCCGTTAACAGGTCGTTACTAAGTTTGGGCTACATATGGCCCAACTATACTGTAGGCCTTTAGCAGGCCGAAAGAGACAGCGGGCTTGTACTGGACCATGAAGACCATGGGCCGCTAAGAGGCCGAAAGTCAGATCGTATTGTAAATGTCCCAACTGTGTCGTGGGCCTTTAGCAGGCCGAAAGAGAAACCAGGCTGGTATTGGACCATGAAGGGCATGGGCCGTTAAAAGGCCAAAACTAAGGTCCGACTGCAAATGGCCCAACTCATTTATGGTCCGTTAACAGGCCGAAAGGCACACAGGGCCGGGAATTGGCCCAACACTTAAATGGGTCGCTAAAAGGCCAAAACTCAGGTCCGACTACAAATGGCCCAACTGATTTATGGGCCGTCAACAGGCTGAAAGTGACACCGGTCCAGAAATTGGCCCAACACTTAAATGGGCCGCTAAAAGGCCAAAACTCAGGTCCGACAACAAATGGCCCATCAGATTCATGGGCCGTCAACAGGCTGAAAGACACATCGGGCCGGAAATTAGCCCAACATTTAGATGGGTCGCTAAAAGGCCAAAAGATGTACATCCTGAAAGTTGGTCCATCCATTAAATGGGTTGTTAACAGGCCGAAATCTCATCGGGCCGATATTGAGCCCAAATATATAGCGAGATGTTAACAGGCTCGAACTGACGATGGGCTGCAATGGTGTCAAATCTTTAACGGGCCTTGACGGGCCAAATTGGCACATCTCGTATGGGCCGTGGGCTTAAATGGACCTGACACAAGTAGGCCTTATATGGGCTGGCCTGCTAATTTTTACTGGGCTGGCCTTTTCACAAGAATGGGCCTCTGTTGGGCCGTGCCACGTGTCAACGTATCATAGGCGCGTTCCGTCCAATGAGTGGATGACATCTGTCCCAACGATGAGCCGACACATGTTTCCTCCAGCCAATGATGATTTTACACGTGGAAAATCCCCATAGGTCGGGGCTGTTAATGGGTTATCGGATTCAAAACCCGACCCGATAGCTTAACGGCGTTCTGTTATGGTGGATGCCACGTGTCGGTCACCCTTGACGAAAGCACTTCTGTGATGCGCGATTTATCGTCAAGGAAGTGGACACTTCCGTGATGATAATTTTGCTAATGTCATGGAACACTTCTACGACAGCACATGTATGGCTATCTTGATTCTGTCATAAATTTTTCATGGATGTACATGCATGACAAAAAACGCGACCTACTGTGACAAACACGTATCATCACATAAGTGTATTTTTTTGTAGTGTGTGCTTAGTTGAATTTGAGGGGTGTGTTGTGCTGAGCCCCAATAGAACTATGTTATGTTTCTTCTCGTTACTTTAACTCCTTGGTATGATACATACTACTAGTATTTTTTTAATAGAATTTAGCACCCCAATTAAGCACGTACTAGCTTTTCCAATAGTACTATATGCATAATTTGGCGACGAGCGCTCTATATATGTACCACCTTTTTTTTAATTTCAATTTTTGCTCCATGGCGCAATCCATCGATAGTACTACTGTACAAAAGTATACATTTTTTAAAAGGCTAGAATACTGTTTATCACATATGTAGCCAGTTAAATTCTCAACCTAGAACGACGTGCATGCCATGTAGTAAACTGATACGGAGGAAGTATAGTAAAAATGAGGTGATTTTACCGAGCGATCGGCGGGGGAGCATGGCCTATCATGCGGTCCCACGTGTCATGATGTACCAAGGTGATGCGCGTGTCCCTCTTGAGGCAGAAGCAATACTACATGGTTTGAGATGATGGCTAACCGAAGTGTGAAATAATGGTTGCTTCGTCCGTCTAGGAAGGTGCGGCATTGTGATTTGACGTCTCATTGCTCATTACTACTACTGGGCCGGTACGAGTGGGGTGCGTCCCCCCTACTGTTCTGCACTGTTATTTGGTGCTTGACACGTCGACACGGTGGCTATATGTCCCACATGTCAGCGACAAGAAGTACAGAATTCATGAAAGGGAGCGTCGACGGAGGAGTATACTACAGAATTCATGAAAGGGAGCGACTTGTTTTGGAAAAATCTGTTTTTACGGAGTACGTACCCACTAGGGTTTATAGGGCTCATCTAAAAAACATTCATTTTTCCGTTTGATAAGTCTCAATTCTACTATACTAGTAGTAGTCCCATTACATGTTGGATTTTGAGGTGCGTTAGATCACCCGATGCAAGCAGTGTCAAGAGGAAACTAACCAATGCATGTACAAGTTCATGGAAATTTAGTGGTCATTCATGCATTCGTTCTAATTAATGCCTCGGTAAACATAACTACTTGAGAAAAATGAGCGTACTAATTACTTGTGCAAACTATGAAATTAATTCGATCACTCACTGTCTACCTTGGTTGGAGAGATTTTGAAATTGAGCCATAAACTGGAAAGGAGGGAGTAGTAACTTTTGTCTCGATTACTATTTGTGGCCTTGTATAGATGCAAAATGTATTTTTTATAGTGGCCTTGTATAAGTAAATGGAGGGAGTACTAACCAAGGTATGTAGTAGGGACGAGGAGTAAACGGAGGGAGTAGTAAAATTTTCTCCTCGTGCTGCGAGCCACCGCGCGCGTGGGCGAGGGAGCAGGCGTAAGGCGTACAGTAGTAGGAGTACTACTACTAATTGTAAGCAAGCTTCACCTCATCCTGCGAGCCACCGCGCCCGTGGGCGGGGGAGACGGCGTACTAAGCAAGCTTCTCCTTGTTCTGCGAGTTGACGGGACACATCAAAAGTACTCCAGTGTATAGAGCCTTGCCTCTAAGGTAGGCCCCACATGGTTTGCCTCTTTTTTAACATAACACGTCAAGTCGCAATTTGTTTGTTCACCCGTGGTACGATCCTCCCTCCACCAAGTGGACAACCAGTACACGTGCCAAATTACCACGTGGGCTGCATTTTTCATACAGAAATGAGCTCCACCGTGTACCCACGCGGGTGTGATTGGGAAAGAGACGGGAGTACGTGTGCCGTGCGTGCACCTCTTCTCTTCGTGCACGTCCCCCACCTACGTGGGTGTGTGTGAGAGAGATACAAACCTAGACATAATGCGCCATCCATCCCCATGGCTCCGCCCAGTCCGACCACCAGTCACCACCATGCCCCACTCCTCCTCACCTTATCTCTCATCTTTCTCCCTCCATTTTTATATACAAGGGGCCACTATCAAAATTACAATTTGCAGATATACAATGCCACTAACACTAATCGATGCAATATTAATGGTGTTTGCCTTGTGGTACTAGCAAAGGAGGACATTAATTATCCCTTGCATGCACGCGGGAGTTTGTAAAAAAATGCATCTTGATGTTCCGTGCAATGCACGGGCATCTTGCTAGTCCATGAAAACAACACATGGCAAAATTCAATGATGAACGAAGGATTTGCATCTGTTGGGAGGGGCTGTTTGGATCTTGCCCGGGGTAGCCAAAATATTGCCGACCCTTTTGTCCACCGGTGTCTTTGCCACCAATGAACGAGGAATGGCTCGGTGCTCATGTTGTCATGCATCCTCCAGCGCGCATGTTGGAGACGAGCTCGCACGAGCTATGTTTTTTTGTCCCACAACGCCGCCCGAGCCGCCCGCAGACCGACCGGCGACCCACAAATTACGCCATCCAACCATAGCCGCACACATTATGACAGCAACTCAACCAACCGGACGAAATTCACGCAAACACGTAGACAAACTGATATTTCATATAAACAACGACGAAAATCATATAAAATACCAGATTTTCATACAAACATGATGGATTTCATTACATTCAAATGAACTACACGATGCTAGTTCTGGACAGCATACGTATATAATACCTGGCCTAAATGGTTGCTCGCCGATCAATTTGTGTTCCTCATGTCCGGCAGCACGATCACCGGACTGCCGAGAGCCCCGAAGGAATATGCTTCAGCACAAACGACGGCTCGCTTCCCCATTGCCCAACTGATATCATTGGCTGGTGCCGAAGATGATGGTGGCCGGCACCGGTTCGAGTTCATCACCAGCCACTACTTTGCCATGGTCGGCACCAGCTCGAGTTCATCCTAATATTCCCCTATTCCGTGGAGCCCATGCAGGGTCAAGATGGTCCTCGCAACAAAAGGATCCGGCAAGACACCTGTTGTGTACGCCGGCGTCGCCTCCGCGGTGGCCTTCATGGGACCCAAGCGGCGGTGGCCTCCCGTGTTCTACTTCTCCTTGATGATGGCGGTGGACGCAGAGGCGCTGGCCACCGACTCGTCGCTCTCCGCGCACCCAGCTTCTGTCGCTGCTTGCATGGCGCGGCCACCGGCATGGGAGTCTCGGCCATAGAAACGAGAGACGCGGTACGAGGCGGCGGCGTCGATGGCAGCAATGACGCCAGTGCGCCGCTCCTCGTCGAGCTGGCCTGGGGCGGCGTGTTGCTGAACCGCGCGCCGGCTTGGGGAGGCAACTGGCTCCGTCGGGCGAGGGGAGGGAGGTTGATCAGCGAGCTGCATAGCTCGTATCCGGTGGGCTACCCAGCCGGCTTGGATGCGGAATAACTACTCTTCGTAAGCCATTGTAAGAGTGGACAAAATGGTGGAGGAGATAGGGGAGCAGCGGAGGTGTGCGATTCTTGGCCGGCGTTTGGCCTCGTTTAAATAGGAGATTAAATAGACGACGGAAGGGAGGAGCTCGATTGGCGTTGCGTTTAACGTCGGCCCGGTCATGAACGGACGTGTGTCCAGAGTGGGTTTCTCGGCTTCCACACGGGCGGGTTTCATGGAGGCGTTTGAATGCGGCACGGAGGCGTGTTCAGCAGGGCGTGCAGCGAGTGGCGCCCTCGACTATGACCTAGGACACCGCGTCATTCTTCCACTGACATGTGGGCTCTTTGGGTGCATGGCCTGCATGTCAGTGACCCAACATAGGCAGCGCACATCAGAGGAACCTTTGCTGGGCCAGGGCGGTCAGAAGCGGGCATTTCATAAACCGATGATTGTTCATTGAGTGTGACATCATCTTTTTCATGTAGATAAGCCTACTATGTTGATAGCCCGCTCGATACATTGTGATTCATAAAGACCGCTGCAAACATCAATGTTCTGCTTATCACAGATAAGATTGATTAATACCCGTGACAATCCATGTCCTTAACAAAGGGTGCATGCACGTATTGGTTGAGCGTGTGTCTTGCATCGTGTTGTGTGCATGCAGGCGTGCGAGTGTTGCGTGCGTGCAAGGGTACGTTTCAGTGTTGCATGCATGGGTCCATACGTGTGTGTGTTCGTGAGTGCATGTGTACATGTCAGTGTTGCACGCCAGCATGCGTGCGTGTGTACGTTATGTGTACGTGTCAGTGTTGCACGCCTGCATGCGTACGTGTCTTGCGTGCGTGCATGTGTACGTGCGAGGTGAGGCTACATGTCAGTCGATTAACTTTTTCATCTCTGGTCATTAGATTTTCCAGCTATTGGATACGAAATCAAGGGCCTCCAGTTTATCATCAAACTCCACCCCCCCCCCTGAGCCGCCAGCCACCACCGGCCGAACCGCCAGCCCCCGCCGCCCGCGGCCGGCCCGCCCTCCCTGAAACCACTCCCCACCGTC
>NC_041389.1:27048752-27124374 GCF_002162155.2 Triticum dicoccoides | reverse complement strand
TCCCCACCCCACCGCCCAATGAAGCCCCCCAACTGCCGGTGACTGCCAACCAGAGGTCTCACGACTTCGAATACCCACCGACCACTAATTTATTACCATTTCTGTCCTTCATATACGCGCTGACGGGTGGGCCCTATGGTAATGTGTGCTACTGAATGTGGACCGTTTGACTGGTCAATTGATCGTGTTATCAACAAATTACGGAGCTATATGGTGAGCCAGTGACCATATGATCACCCTAAAATGTACTCCTATTTTATTAACACAGTACAGACTCAAACTACAATTTCTTTCTTTCATATACGGGCTGACAGGTGGGCCCCACGGTTACGCGCCCCGATGGTGCAACACTAGTTGCGCCGCATGGAACGTTTGACTGGTCAATTGATTGTGTCATCAACAAAATACGGAGTTGTACGGGTGAGCCAGTGACTGTATAATCATGACATGTATTTGTTTAACACGGTACAGACGCAAGGGCTCATATATACTCGCAAGCACTCACTGCTATAAGCGCACACACGCGAACCCTACCCCTATGAGCACCTTCGAGAGAGTGGGCCGGCATATATGATCTTGAGATTTTAGGAAGTCGCCATAGGTGCCTCGTAGTCGAGTGGAACGTCTCCTCCCACTGAACATACATCGCCGGAAAATACTGAAATTAACACAAGATAAATGCGAGCACCGGGACTTTAACCTTGGTGGGCTCGAGAAACCACTGTCCTCCTAACCATCCGACCACATGTTGGTTAGCACGACAAAATGTATGTGGTGACCGTGATGAGCTTATTCTGAAGTCCAGTGACCATATCGTTCTTTCGCTTCAAAAACAATGACTATAAGTGTCGTCAACAAAATACGGAGCACACATCAAATGCAAAGTCCGTCAGTGTCATCAACAAAATATGGAGATGTATCGTGAGCTAGATACCATTGTACTATTGTATATGCTTATTTTCTTAGTGGCCGATTGTGTGTGTGGTGTGGTGGGCACATCATTTCTAGTTGTGGTGGGTCGACATGAAGATTCATGGGTCAGTTCCATCCTGCGCCACATATAGGTTGGACCGAGACGTGTTATACGAAGACCCATGTGGAGGACTCGGCATACAACACGAAGCTACCAGAGTTGGGGAGGACTCTATCCCCACTGGTGATAAGCCAACTATATATGATTTATAACCCTAGGCCCTTAGTATGTTATACAAGCTTGGGGGCTAGTTCGTCGATAGTATACACACACGCACAATGCCTGGTATTCACGTGTACTTTGTACACACCCCTATCACTAATATACAGTACCAGGAGTAGGCTCTTTCTTCAACTGCAAGGGTCCGATCCGAACTAGGGTAAAACTTTGCCTCATATTACCATCCAGCCTAACAGCCAGGGATATCCTACCGAATGATATGATGAAATCATATCTGCCAACTACTAAGAGAGAGGTGTGTTGGGGCGGGCAATGTGTGCGAGAGAGACCTAAAGATAATGTGCGTGCGGGAGACACGTAAGCACATATATGTGCGTATAGAGGGCTTGTAGAGACCGTGCGTGTGTATATATGCATGCGGGAGAAATAGTGTTTTCCAACTGAGATTAGTGAAAAGAGTGGTACATAGTAGTCAGAAAGAGAGAGAGAAACAGAGAGAGCATGTGCGTGAGACACCCCGACACCCTGAGAGACATTGTGAGCATGTGTGAAAGAGAAATGCCGATGCATATAAAGTGTGTGCACTTATGCGTTAGATAGAGAGATATATAACGTGTTTGTGAGAACGGGGCGAGGCATAGTGCATCTACGTGTAAAAGGCGGTTCTACGCATTAAATTAAAATATAAATGGCATTATTATTATTGGATGAGATCAGGAATTTTGCAAATTGCGTATGGATGAAAATCGGTCTATTAGACACCCATACTCTATTGAATTCTAGCATGTGCATGTGTTTATTTCATATTATCGATCCATAGAGTGAGAGTGGTTTGAAATACAGGCAATGGATGCTTTTGCAATTCATATATAAACATTAATTAGTGCACTCCATGTTGTTAGTGTGAAGCACTTTATACATTTGTCACTTGCATGGATAGATTCCAAATTGCTAGCTACGAAATAGAATACATGTCGAATTCAACATAAAGGGGGTTTCGAAGATTCGAATTCATAGAAAGTGCATTCATCTATTTGAACCCAAGATAATGGCATTTGTAAATCAGATGTAAAAGGGGGCATCAATCTTTGTTGTGAGTTTGAACATGCTATATATATATTCATACGCATATATAACTTTTTTTTGCAACCAAGGAGATTATATCTGGAACCATGCACGAACTGAGGTAAGTTGCATATTTTTTAATATATACTCGTGTACAATGTATATTCAAATGTACCCCCTCCATTCCAAAATAATCGTAGCTTTAGGATTTTCAAGAGTAAAAATTTGTGAAGTTTGACAAATCCTGAAAGTTCAATTCAAGAGAACCGAAAACCTTAATGCTTCTGCTCCCAAATATTGAACGAAGCGCCAAATAGGCCTCTGGTCACCCAAAACCGTGCGAGACTAATGTTTGGTGGTAGGAAATTACTGTCCTGACTCTGGCCCGTGTAGCCTATCGGCCCGATGTCCAAAGGTCTAAACCGGGGTAGGTTTGTAACTTCACCAAGACGCCAGTCTCAACTGCCTCCGAGAAGCATTCATAGGCCGTGGGCACCTAAAGACACATGCGCTCAGCCGAAATCTATCCCGCCCACATTTGGGACGCCTGACATGACTGTCCTACCCCCAACCTGCAATATGTCCGAAATTTTAGATGGGGGCAAAGTTTGTAACTTTCCCCAAATTTCAAACAAGCGCGTCTCAAACCGAAACATTGTTCCCCTTTAGTTCCCCGCCTCCCTCCGTTTCCCCATTCATACTCCATGGGCGCGAAAACGCCCTCTCCACCAGCCGCGAAACCCCAGCCTCCTCCGTCCTCCACCCCATAGAGGCCAATCCACCGCCGCCCTCCTCCATCACGCCGGAGCCGGTACCCTGACGTCATCATCCAATGCAACCGCAACCGCAACACCCTCAAGGACTTAGCAGCTGAAGCCGAGTCAGAGATGCCTCCACGATGCTGACGCCGACGTGCACTGTACCAGAACCACTCCGACCATGCCGTCCTGCACCTCACTGTTGCGGCTCCACTGTCGCAACCGTCCACCGCACCAGAGATGTTCCTGCTACGCCGTCGTTCGCCGCCTCGGATCTGCTTCCCTGCCGCCGACAGACGGCCACCGCACCCCACTCAACAACTTGGCCATGGGTTCGTCCAAGGCTGCACCATCCTCCACAACTTCTGGTTTCCGGCGAACAACAAGAAGATCGTCAGAAAAACAGAAGGAGGACACAGCACTGCCAGCAGAAAGAGGTACTCCTCTTCCCTTATTCATGCAAATCTTACGTCTCCGCTCACACCGTATTCATCCCACGAAAGAAACTAGTTGAGCGCATCTTACTGCATCTTCTTCGTGATACTAAATGCGCAAGGTTTCCTCCCTATTACTATTTCACCTTTGCTAGAGGGCAATAGCCCACCTGGATTTTAATTCAGGGTCAGTCGAACCGCAATTAAAAGAAGCAGCACCCGCTTAGGCGCGCGGAGCACCTAGTCCGCCTGTTCCCCGGGGAAGCGGCACATCGGTGTCTATCATAGGGGTGTGGGGTGCAGGAGCTGCTTGCGCCCGATCTGGAGGTCGGCGGGGCTTGAATGGATGGCCGGGGGGCGGTGCCAAGCACGGCGGTGCGGTGAGGTCGAGGGGAGGGCGCAGGCAGGGGAGGAATACTAGGCCGATGGTCACTGGCATTTCGAGGAAGATCGTCAACACTGACTGGTTGGAGGTAGATGAAGGCGATCTGCCCATTCTTTGTACATCGGACGGTGCAGAAAAAATGGACTGACCTATTTGCTTTCAATCGAATGTTATTTTCATAGAATCATGTAGTAATTTAGTGTGCCATGCATGTTGTAGAGCTATCATATGTCTCCCGTCATTTATTTCTCACCGACCTGCTATCTGCTACCTTTACACTGTACTAATTGTGCACACACTTCACCCATACTCACACTATTGTTTTTTTATGCATGGGTATTTCAGACTCTGACGCAGTGTTGATGAATGCAGAAAAGAAAAGACAGAAGTCGCTCCAGTGTAATTCGAAGATAAGCACTAAGCGTTTCAGCGCTCTAATGGGTGTAGTGTTAGCAGTTGGAGACAATAAACGTAGCTCTGCAGTTGATGATCTCAATTTCCACACACAACCATTCCAGGTTCTTTCTTTAACTTCGCGCTTTCCACACACAACCATTCCATGTATTGCTTCCAATTTGGTTAAAAGCATCTTCTTACTTTACACATTATACCTTTGATAATGACATGCCTTCCTGTTTTTGATACATACTACATATGTCTATTAACCATGTTCGTACGTCAAACTAATGCTCTTTTGTATCCCTCGTCAATCACTTATGATGAGACAGTCACCCGAGTGGGTTACTGTGAGATGCCCTACTCGTTTAAAGAGTGCAGTGTCATCCTCCCCACATGATTCTCAAGAAACAGCAAGGCTAAATGAAGATAGTCAACGTAGCTCTCTAGTTGATCACTGCAATTCCCCCACACCACCATCGCAGGTGCTTACTCTTACTTGGCAGTGTGATATGTGGTTGCATGTTGCATATGGTGTCTACCTTGTAATGCTTCTAATTAGGGTAAATTGCATCTGCTTAGTTAACACATTATACCTGTGAATATGACATGCCTTCCTGTTTTTGGTACATACTACGTCTTTCTATTAACCATGTTCTTACATCAAACTACTTTTCTTGTGTATCCCTCATCAATGCTCCTAATTTGTTAAATTGCATCTCCTTAGCTTACACATTATACATGTGAATATGACATGCCTTCCTATTTTTGGTACATACTACATCTTCCTATCACACCATGTTCTTACATCAAACTACTGTTCTTGTGTATCCTGCATCTATCGCTTATGATGAGACAGTCACGTGCGTGGGTTAATATGAGACGCCATACTCTTACAAAGAATGCAATTTCATCCTCTCCACATGATTCTCAAGAAACAGCAAGCCTAAATGAAGATATTGAACGTAGCTCTATACCTAAAGACCGCACTTCCCCTACACCACCATCACAGGTGCTTGCTCTAACTTTGCAGTGTGATATGTGGTTGCATGTTGCATACGGTCTCTAGCTTGTAATGCTTCTAATTAGGGTAAATTGCATCTGCTTAGTTTACACATTATACCTGTGAATATGACATGCCTTCCTATTTTTGGTACACACTACATCTATGTGTTAACCTTGTTCTTACATGAAACTACCTCTCTTCTGTATCCTGCACCAATCACTTACGATGAGTCACCTTTAGTCGTTGCATATTGCATATTATTTCTAGCCTATTGCCATGTATTGCTTCTAATTTGGTCAAATACATTTGTTAGGGCACCCTTAATTTGGCAGAGTGATATTGATTTCATCTTTCATATGGTTTCTAGCTTTCATCGATTCTAACAAGTTCAAGCACCTTGTGCTTAGTTTACACTTTATACATCATACATGTCAATATGTCACGCCATCCTATTTTTCATACATATTCCATCCTCCTATCATGCGGCTGCCTTACATGAAAGTAGTGTTCGTCAGTATCATGCATCAATGAGTTCTGAAGAGAAAATTTTATTCCTTTTTCTTGTGGGTTTGACTTGACAAGGCAAAATCAAGAAAGAGGAAGGAAAAGAGTAAGGAAGGCGACGATGGTGGTCCTCTGCAGCAACGTAAACGGAGCATCTATACCGATTCTCCTTGTACTGATAGTGCATTACAAGGTCCAAGTCTCCGCTCCCCTACTCCACCATCCAAGGTGCTTGCTCTAACTTGGCAGTGTGATATCTAGTTGCATGTTGCATATGGTGTCTAGCTCGTATTGCTCCTAATTAGTGTAAACTGCATCTGCTTAGCTTACACATGACACATGTGAATATGACACGCTTTCCTATTTTTGGTACATACTATATCTGTCTATTACACCATGTTCTTACATGAAACTACTCTTCTTGTGTATCCTGCATCAGTCACTTATGATGGGACACCTTTAAGTTGGTAGTGTGATATTGTTTTGCGTCTTGAATATGATTTCTAGCATGTATTGCTTCTAGTTTGATGAACGCCACCTATGACGAGACAGTTTTAACTTGGCAGAGTGATATTGATTGCACCTTCCATATGGTGTCTTGCAGTGTTTCTAATTGTTGAAGTACCTTCTTCTTAGTTACCACAGCATAGGTGTGAATATGTCAAGCCGTCCATTTTTTCGTACATATTCCATCCTCGTATCATGACTTTGCCTTTCATCAGAGTAGTGTTCGTCGGTATCATGCATGAATGAGTTCTGAAGAGCGAATGATATTCCTTTTTCTTGTCGGTATGACCTCACAATGCAAAATCAATGAAGCTGAAGTAAATTGGCAAGGCATTGGATGATGGTGGTCCTTCTGAGCAACTGAAATGGAGGTTCTCTACAGATTCTACTCCGCCATCCTCCCAACAAGATTCGCAAGACAACACAAGGCTAGACAGTCAACGTAGCTGTGTAGATCATGAGCACATCTCCCCTACTCCACCATCACAGGTGCTTGCTCTAACTTGGCACTATTATATGTGGTTGCATGTTGTGTATGATGTCTAGCTTGTATTGCTTCTAACTTTGTTGAATTGCATCTGCTTACTTTACACATAATGCTTGTGAATATGACATGTGTTCCTGTTTCTACATCAGACTAATATTCTTGCATATCCTGCATCAGTCACTTATGATAAGGCACCTTTAAGTCGCCATTGTGATATTGGTTGTGTCTTGCATATGATTTCTAGCATGTACTGCTTCTAATTTGTTGAAACGCCATACAGTTTAAACTTGGCAGAGTGATATTGGTTGCATATTTCATATGGTGTCTAGCTTGAAGTGCTTCTAATTTGTTGAAATGCCTTCTGCTAAGTTACCACATCATAGGTGTGAATATGTCACACCATCCTGTTTTTCATACATATTCCATCCTCGCATCATGTGTTTGCCTTTCATCCGAGTAGTGTTCGTCAGTATCATGCACGAATGAGTTCTGAAGAGCGAATTTTATTCCTTTTTCTTATCGGTTTGACTTCACAATGCAAAATCATTACAGCTGAAGGAAATTAGTCCGGCAGTGGATGATGGTGGTCCTTTAGAGCAACTCAAACAGGGGGTCTCTACAAATTCTACTCTGCCATCATCCCAACAAGATTCGCAAGATAACACAAGGCTAGACAGTCAACGTAGCTGTGTAGATGATGAGCACATCTCCCCTACTCCACCATCACAGGTGCTTGCTCTAACTTGGCACTATTATATGTGGTTGCATGTTGCGTATGATGTCTAGCTTGTATTGCTTCTAACTTGAATTGCATCTGCTTACTTTACACATAATGCCTGTGAATATGACATGTGTTCCTGTTTCTAGAACATATGTGTACATGATGAGCACATCTCCCCTACTCCACCATCACAGGTGCTTGCTCTTACTTGGAACTGTTATATGTGGTTTTGTTTTCCGTATGATGTCTAGTTTGCATTGCTTCTGATTATGTTGAATTGCATCTGCATAGCTTACAACTTATACCTGCAACGATCACTTACCCATAAGACCCATTTAACTTGGGACTGTGATGTAGGTTGCATCTTGCATTGTCTTCTAGCTTGTACTGCTTCTAATTTCTTGAAATGGCACTTACGACGAGACACTTTTTACCTGATAGAGTGATATTGGTTGCATGTTCATATGGTGTCTAGCTTTCATTTCTTCTAATTTTGTTGAAATGCCTTCCGCTTACTATTTTTTCATACATATTCCATCCTCCTATCGTACGTGTGAATATGAAACGCTGTCTTTTTTTGTATATATTCCATCATCCTATCCACTGCTTGCCTTACATCAAAGTAGTGTTCATCTGTATCATGCATCAACCAGTTATGCAGAGCTAATTTTATTCATCTTCTTGTGGTTTTGACTTCATAAGGCAATATCAGAAAATAGGAAGGAAAAGAGTAAGTTAGGGGATGTTGGTGGTCCTCCGCACCGACACAAACAGAGACTCTCTAGATTTGCCACTGCTACTGCTAATGAAGTTGAAGTCCCAAGTCTGTGATGAGTTCATCTCCCATACTCCACCATCGCAGGTGCTTTCTCTAAGTTGACAGTGTGATAATTGGTTTCATGTTGCATATGTTGTCTAGCCTGTATTTCTTCTATTTTGATTAAATTGCACCTGTTGAATTTATACGTTATACATGTGCATATGACATGGCTTTCTATGTCTAGAATACACTGCATCTATCTATCATACCATGTTCTTACATCAAAGTACTGCTGTTGTGTATCGCGCATCAGTCACTCATGATTGGATGCTTTTAACATGGCAGTTTGATAGTGGTTGCATCTTGCATTGATATCTACGTTGTACTACTTCTAATTTTTTGAATTGCCACTTATGACAAGACACTTTTAACTTGGCAGGGTAATATTGGTTGCATCTTTCATATGGTGTCTAGCTTGCATTACTTATGTTTTCTTGAAAATCCTTCTACTTAGTTTGCACATCGTAGCTATGAATATGTCATGCCGTCCTGTTTTTCTTAGATATTCCATCCTCATACGGTTGTCTTACATCAAAGTATTGCTTGTTTGTATCATGCATCAATGAGTTCTGAAGAGTGATTTTATTCTTTTGTGTTGTGGGTACAACTTGACATGGCAAAGTCAAAAAAGAGCAAGGAAAATAATATTGTAGGGAGTGTTGTTACTCGTCGGGTGAAGCGGAAAAGGATCTGTCGTCGAGATTCTGCTGGTACTTATAGTGCAGTAGAAGGTCCAAGTCCACCGGCTAAATCTACAAACACAGTATCACCTGCTCCACCAGCTGCAGCATCCGCTTCAATTGTACCAGCATCTCAACCAGTTACTCGTTCGTTTGCTCCGGAACTGGCCAGTTCCCAAGCTGCCTTCACACCTAACACTACTTCCGAAGCACTGCTGACACAACAGGACTTGGCAAGATCAGACGAACCTCATGAGCATCAACACCAAGATGGTACTTGACCGAGTCAAGTTGCAGTTGCATGCTCCTTTATATGTACTCTCACAGTTTGATGCACACTAACACTTTCCAAATTCGTTGTTGAACTAGCACCACGGCGCAAGCAGAAACAGACATCAGGGATAATGCTTGACAGATTAACAAAATCTAAAGGAGGAATAATGGAGATCCATTTTGAGGCAGGTTTAAAAAGGCCACATGATGCTACAAAGTCAGCCAAGTTAGTATCAGAGGCAGCCGTTGCCGTTAGGTGTCATGCACGTATCCTCCCAACGTGGATCCAGTACAGGAATGAGAAAGACAATACCCAGTTTAACACCTTCCTTGACCATTTATTCGTAAGTAATGTTATTCATTGCAATTAGTAATATTGTCTTGCTCTGTCCCATACTTTCTAGCTTCCTCCTAATAAGACTCACATTCTGTTTTCATTAGATGAGGTTCAAGTTGGATCCGAAAGATGATGCAACTAAACAAGCATGCACTCATGTTTTTCAGTCTGCTCTGCGACAGTATCGGTACCACCTTAAAAAATCTCACTTTGAAGGCAAGGCTAACAATGAAATCGCCCAAACATCTCAAGTGGAATATATTACAGATGAAGACTGGGCAGCCCTTGTTAAACACCAGTCTGATCTAAAGTATCAGGTAGGCTATATGTATTTGATCATACCACATATTGAACTTGTATTTATGTATGTGCCTTACAAGTGTATCTTCTTCTAGGCTAACTGTTTGAAGAACAAAACCAACCGTTCTAAAGTGAAATTCCAACAGACAACAGGATCTCGTAGCTGTATTGCACACTACGAGGCTCTTGTAAATAGCTGCTACTTCCTTCTTTTTTGTGTGCCATATTATCGTATCTATATTGACTTGTTCCAAATACAGAGGAAAGCCCGTGCGGACCAAAAAGAACTTGAATCGAATGCATTGCAAATCTTCAAGGATTGCCACACCAGCAAGATGAAGGGCATGAGCACACCAGTTCAAGCCGCTGTTGTAAGTCCTTACTCCTCCTGCCTTGAACTGATTGGTACTGTGATGTGTTCATTTAACTACTTTGTGTGCAGCCAATGTCAGTTACTCTGTTCACTTTTATACACAGTTGTCTTGACGTATCATTTCACCTTACATGGTTTAAAAGAGATGAAGGATATTCTTTTGGTCTTGATCTGTAATCTAGTTGTTATGTTCACGTGTGCACACAATGATAAAATAGCATGTTTGTTTTATATCTGTTTGCCCATTATATGAATGATGTCATACTATGTTCATCCTACTTTAAACCATGTCTCTTTATCCTTAGACTTCAATGAATATGAGGAAATAGACAATACAGTAGGCATGCTACATGGACATATGTTTCGAAAGTGATTTTATTATGTAGTTGGCACTACAATACATGCTAATGTATTACAGTAGTTCACCAAAATAAGTTATGTATAAACGTTTAACCTACTTCATTTGTTTTTATCTCATTAGTAACTTATCTGGTACACTAATCTACAAGTTCAAACTTTCAGGAAGATATGGAACAAATGATTGAACAGCCACAACCACCTGAAGGTGACGAGGCTACTACAGGCACAATGTCACCTCTTGCTGCAGTGCGTCAGTATCTCTCCACTAACAGTGCAAAAAGCACCTTCCTGCGTAATTCTGGGTTGGTTGTCAAGGTAACCTCGTCCAAATCGCCTACTGAACAAAATCTTCTTGCTAGACAGAGTGATATATCTGTGCTCCAGACACAAGTCCAATCCCTAATGGACGTTGTTTCGGAAACAAGAATAGTGGTTGAGAAATGTCGTCAAGATATGAATGGTTTTGAAACCAGACTATTAGACATTCGCTTCATTGTTCAAGAGCAATGGCGGAAAAAAGGTGGAGATCGTGCTGCTCCATCAGAATCTACAGCCTGAAACATTAGCACTCAGGTCAAATGATCTGTGCTTCTATACATCTGATGCTGCTTTTATCTGGAAGGACTGTAAGCTTTATGCCAACAGGCCTTTTGTTGTATGGTTGGAATTTATTTTGTTGTGATACAACATTTATGATGTTGCCACAGGCTGCAGTAATTATGACGCTATTTTTGTATAGTGTAGGTTTATCTTAGTAATGTATTCGGCCGAAAGCTTCGTAGGAGCCCAACATGCCAACATTCGTCGGGTCCATTCCAATTGGGCTAAAAATGATTACGGGTCGAAATTGGCATGTAACCCACTAAAAATATCTGGGCCTAAATCAGCATAAGCTTTCATATTTTTCTGGTAGGCATGTGCCCATAGTGGGCCTTTAACACGCCTAAACATGATTTGGGCCCTCGGTAAAATTAGGACGTTTACAGGTGTAAATATCTTGAGCCCATAAAAACATGACCTTTAATAGACCGAAAGTGAGATTGGGCCCTGATTGTGCCAAATAACCCACTGGACTTAGCAGGCCGAAATGGTGGCCCATTTATGATGCGGATCTTTGACGGGCCAAAATTCGGAGGGGCCGTAAATGCGCCGACCTAATACACGGGCCTTTAACAGGCCGGAACTTCGGTCGGGCTAGATTATCGTCATTTTTATATGGGCTGCTAATGGGCCCAATATGACGTTGGGCCACATATGGCCCATGGTTTACGTCCGGCGTTAACAGGCCGAAAATGACAACAGGCCGAAAGTGGCCCAAATCTATAGTGGGCCTCTAACAGGCCGAATGTCAGACATGGCCGAATATGACCCAAATCCTTCATGATTGTTTATGGGCCGACAATTTTGATGGCCTGTAAATGGGCCCAAATGAAGCCGGACCTTTAACAGGCCGGAAATACACCGGGTCGTAATTCGGCCCAATTACTTAGCGGACACATAACGGGCCAGAAGTGACCATGGGCCGCGTTGATGACAAGTTTAGGACATGCCATTGACGGGCCGATTTGACAGAGAATGTTGGGCCTTTAGCTGGGTCGGCCCATTATGGCGGCAGAATCTTGTGGGCCTTTAGCTGGGCCGGCCCATTGTGGTCCGCAAAATCTTGTGGGCCTTTAGCTGCGCCAGCCCATTATGGTCCGCAAATTCGTGTGGCTTTAGCTGGGCCGGCCCATTATGGTCCGCTAAATTGTGTGGGCCTTTAGCTGGGCCGACCCATTATGGTCCGCTAAATCTTATGGGCCTTCGGTTGGGCCGGCCCATTTAAACTTTGTGGGCAACTTTTGGGCCGGTCCACGTGTCAACATATCATAGGCCCATCTCGACCGTTGGATGAGTGACACCTGTGCCAACGCAGAGCTGACGCGTGGATCCGTCAGCCAATGAGAATTTTACACGTGGAAAATCGGCATTGGTCGTGGCTGTTAACGGGTTATCAGATCCAAAATCCGACCCGATAGCTTAACGGCGTTCCATTACGGTGGATGCCATGTGTCGGTCACCCTTGACGAAAGCACTTCTGTGACACGCGATTTATCATCATGGAAGTGGACACTTCTGTGATGATAATTTTGGTAATGTCATGGAACACTTCTACGACAACACATGTATGACTATCTTGATTCTGTCATAAAATCTTCATGGATGTACATGCATGACAGAAAGCGCGACCTACTGTGACAAACACGTATCATCACGGAAGTGTATTTTTTTTGTAGTGATAGTAATCAACTACAAGATGTAATCAACACTACTATTCACCCACAAGCACCAATCTATAGTTCCGGTACAAAGATTGAACACAAGAGATGAACTAGGGTTTGAGAGAAGTTGGTGATGTTGAATATGTTGACGAAGATAGCCCTCCCCAAGATGGGAGATTTGTTGGTGATGATGATGACGATGATTTCCCCCTCCGGGAGGGAAGTTCCCTTAGTGGAATCGCTCCACTTAAAGGAAAAAGTGCTCCTGCCTAGGTTCCGCCCCGAGAGGGGCAGCGCTTCATCCCGAAAGTCATCTCCTTATTTTTTTTCTAGGTCAAAATGACTTATATACCAGAAGAGGGGCACTGGAGGTGGGCCTGGGTGAGCACAACCCACTGGGGCGCGCCTGGGCTCCCTGGCGCGCCCTGGTGGGTTGTGCCCACTTGGTGGTCCTCCTCTGGTACTTATTTGCTCCAATATTCCTCAAATATTCCATAAAAATTCCTCGTAAAGTTTCAGCTCATTTGGAGTTGTGCAGAATAGGTAGCGTGACGTAGCTTTTTCAGGTCCAGATTTCCAGCTACCAGAATTCTCCCCCTTTGTGTATACCTTGCATATTATGAGAGAGAAGGCATTAGAATTACTCAAAAAGGCATTATTATACAATAAAACACATAAATATCAGTAGGTAAACATGATGCAAAATGGACGTATCAACTCCCCCAAGCTTAGACGTCGCTTGTCCTCAAGAGAAAACCGAAATCGAAAAACATGTCCACATGCTTAGAGAGATAGGTGTCGATAAAAACAAAAATATGGACATAGCAGCATCATGTAACTTATTATAACAGCAACAAACTTTAAGATAAAACTTTTATCATAGAACTTTTATCATAGACTTCCCATGAACAAGTGACAATTCATCACAACATCAAAGTATAAAGCATAAACTCTATTGGAAACCAACTAACTATGTTCTCAGTCAACTTTGCAACTACAATTCATCATCTTTCCAGGAAGGGTCACATATCGGAGCCTTTAGGCAAGTCCACATACTCGACCATCATTTAGTCTTCTATGATTGCTAACACTCACTGCATAGGCATGAGCAGAACGTTTCAACCGGACACATTGAAAGATAGGGGCTTATAGTTTCGCCTCCCAATGAATTCACCTCAAGGCTGATGTTAACAATAAGAACTCATGCTACCCATATTCAACTGGATATATGTGCCTAGATCTTTCCTCATCACATGATGCTTGCCAAAGGTGAAAATAAAAAGGAATAGATAGAAGAACTTTGACTCTTGCATGAAAGTAAATACATAAAAGTAAAAGATAGGCCCTTCGTAGAGGGAACCAGCAGTTGCCATGCGCTTTTTGTTTGTATGATCAACCCCTTAGTGCAAGAGCATGTCACGTTATATTGCCCCTTGTGATGGCAACCTTTATTATGCAGTCTGCCGCTTTTATTCTTCGCCATCACAAGTTTGTACAGCGCTCAATTTTCCCTTACACTTTTAGAAGCAATTTTTATTGCCCTTTTTGGACCGATGACAACTTACTTGAAGGATCTTACTCAATCCATAGGTAGGTGAAAGCGGTGCCCCTATGTTTGGTTTTGGTAATTGATGACGATCTCTATGGACTAATGGTTGTCTTGAGTTATATTTGAAGGATTTGTCCATAGGCTTTTCTTGAAGTCCATGTGTTGGTTTCAAGGAGTTTATGAGTTGACCAAGGAGCTATTAAGGAATTATCCAAAGATTGGTCATGTGAGTGTTGACCTCATTGCAAGCATGTCTTGAAGAAGAAGATTGTGTGATCATTCATGATTACCTTCAAGACATCATCCAAATGAAGAGAGTTGGAAAGATTCAAGGTTGATCAAGACTAAGTCAAGAGTGAATCAAGTTGATCAACTCACAAAGCGTAGAAGATGTACCGAGAGGGATCAAGTGATCCCATGGTATGGTAAGAATTGTCCATTGCACTTTATGTACTAACCCATGGTCTATGTGAGAGTTCTATGTGGGGTTAGGTACGTGTCCATGGGCTTGCATCAAGCGGCAGATATCATACAACCCATGGAAAGGATGACATCAAGTGGTGATCGTCATCAAGATTGTCGTGTGCAAGTTCAAGTGGAGCATCACGAAGAGATCAAGTGCTTGAATATTTCCATCCATTATGGTGTCAATGGACTTGTGAAGATGTGCCTAAGGCTGGCTCACCCATAGTGGACTATGGGGGAGCAATCATCTAGTCTTCATCGAGCCAACGGAATCAAGAAAGGTGGTCCAACTTGAGGGAGTCAAGATCGTCTTCATCTAGCTCAAGTGGACCATGTGCAAGGCAAAGGTTTTCCCTTGATAGTTTTTCTATTTTACCGGTCTCGTGGTGGTAGTTGGGAGACTGAGTTATAGGATCGTTTGTCGTACTATCAAGGGGGGCTCTCAAGTTGGTAGCTTGATCGTATCGTTAGTAGAGAGCTCAAACCATTGCATCCTTGCATCATGTTTCTTGGTTCTTGTTGGGTTATCTTTGTGAGTCTTAGAGCTTATGGTCATCTTGATGACAAGCTTGAGTTCATCGAAAACGGAGTTCGCATGCGTCTTCTATGATGTTTTCGGTGTTGGAGGTTTTACCGGTCTTATCCGATGAAGGGTTCTCACCATTTTCTTTTGGGACTTTTCTTATTTGCTTATTCTTGACATTTCTATCAAGATTGTGTTAGCCCATGTCATTAGCTTTCCAACCAACTTGGTTTCGTTGAATTCGGAGTCCGTTTGCAAAAGTTGTGGCTGTTTTGGTAACGGCTGCAGCGGTACTACCGCGACTAGAGCGGATGTAATTTTTTACTACCGCTCCAGAGCGGTACTACCGCGGCTCCTGAGCGGTAGTACCGCTCCAGAGTAGTACTACCGCGGCTCCTAAGCGGTAGTACCGCTCCGGACCAAAATCTCATGTTGTGCTCAGTGGAAGTAGGCACAGAAGTATTTTTTTAGTACCGCTCGCAAGCAATAGTACCGCTACCATTTGCGGTAGTACCGTGAGGTCGAGCGATAGTACCGTGAGGACAAGCGGTACTACCGCTCCGACGGTTCTTCTGGCCTTTTTGCCTCCTCATTGTTGTGTTTCGAAGGGGTACTACCGCCCTAGCGCGGTAGTACCGCTCCTTGGAGCGGTAGTACCGCTCTGTGCGGACTGTGAGCATAACGGTTGGATTCGGGAGCTCCTATAAAAGGGGGTCTTCTTCCCCATTCAACCTTATCCTTTGAGCTCGTGTTCTTCCCCCATTGTTGACCTTCTCCGAGCTTGCTAACTCTCAATCCCTCCAATGATTCTTGCTAGTTCTTGAGGGAAAAGAGAGAGGAGATCTAGATCCACGTTTCCACCAATCACTTTCTCCTCTAAGTGAGGGGAACCCCTTGGATCTAGATCTTGGAGTTCTTCGTGATCTTCTTTCGTTCTTCCTCTCATTTTCCTCCCTAGCATTAGTTGCTTTGGTGGGATTTGGGAGAGAAGGACTTGGGCACTCCGTGTGCCCTTGCCATTGCATTTGGTGCATTGGTTTGAGTTCTCCACGTGATACGTGGAAGTTACAAGTTGAGAAGCTTATTACTCTTGGGTGCTTGGTGCCCTTGAGCTTGTTCCTCTTGGGTGCTTGGGCGCCCTAGACGGTTGGTGGTGTTCGGAGCTCAATCATTGTAGTGTAAAGCTCCAGGCAAGCGTAGGGGTCTCCAATTAGGTTGTGGAGATCGCCCCGAGCAATTTGACGGGTTCCGGTGACCGCTCCCAAGGGTTGCCTAAGTGTACGGGTTCGGTGATCGCCCCCAAGGGTTGCCATTTGTACGGGTTCGGTGACCGCCCTCAAGGGTCCCTTAGTGGAATCACGGCATCTTGCATTGTGCGAGGGCGTGAGGAGATTACGGTGGCCCTAGTGGCTTCTTGGGGAGCATTGTGCCTCCACACCGCTCCAAACGGAGATTAGCATCCGCAAGGGTGTGAACTTCGGGATACATCATCGTCTCCGCGTGCCTCGGTTATCTCTTACCCGAGCCCTTTACTTATGCACTTTACTTTGTGATAGCCATATTGTTCTTGTCATATATCTTGCTATCACATAGTTGCTTATCTTGCTTAGCATAAGTTGTTGGTGCACATAGGTGAGCCTAGTTGTTGTAGGTTTTGTGCTTGACAAATTAACCATTAGGTTTACTCCGCATTTGTTCAAGCCTAAACCGTAATTATTTTAAAACGCCTATTCACCCCCCCCCCCATCTAGGCAACATCCACGATCTTTCAGTAGGTATGGTGGACTCTCAAACAAGACTTGGGTTTAAGGGTTTTGGATGCACAAGTAGTATCTCTACTTACTACGGAGTTTTTGGCTAGCAAAAATAGGGGCAAACACCAGATGTTGAACGATCTATGACAATATAACTTCTATGTGAATATGAACAAATAATTTTGGCATATAATATTTTGATGGGTGCTCACAATCACAAACGATTTCGAGGATAGTGTATTTGTATGTGAATCTTCTCTTCCCTTATTAATTCTTTCATGAGTTGCATCATTGACCAATGCTATGTTTGTCAATCTACAATAAAATTTCTTACTTATACTTTTCCTTGTTTAATGTCATCACTTACTTAGCATAAGATCTCTTTCATTTATTCCCTTTCTTTTTATTGAAACAAGAAAGTAAAGAAGGCAAAACTCAAACTAAACTTTATTATATATCTCGCATACGATTACAAAGATTGATCACTAAGCAAACTCTCAAAAAGAAAGGATCAAACTAAACTTTTATTCATCTAAAGCAAAAGATAACCATGGATCGAACTAAGAAAAGTAAAGGCAAAAGATAGTGGAGATGATACGATACCGGGGCACCTCCCCCAAGCTTGGAGAAAACCAAGGGGAGTGCCCATACCCGATACTCAATTTTCTTTTGGTGATGAAGAAGGTGGTGGTGGCGATGAAGTAGTGGGTTTGTCTTTCTTCCTTAGCTTACGCTTGAGGACGAAATTCTCATCTTTCAGTTCACGGATCTCCCACTCAAGCTCAACACCTTTTTTCAAAAATCTTGCTTGTTTTCCTATAAAAGACGAAAAGGGGTAAACTCGATCTTAGACTTCTTTGCTTTGTTGGGGAGACTTGACTTCTTAAATTCAACGTGCATGTCCCCTGGTTGGGGCGATGGGACTTCATCTTCCTCTGAGCTCGTCTCCTCCTTCCTCTTAGGATCATAGCCTTCTTCTTCCTCCGAAGTCTAACCATAGTGATCCACATCCCCATAGACCTTGGAGTTTGTGATATAATCTTCAACGTATCTCTCACCCTCCGCATCTTGGGATGACATAATTTCAGATCTGCCAAGAAAACAGCGAGAAAAGAAAACAGGAGATTTCTCCGTGATACGGAGGTCAACAGGTTCGAGGGGTATATAAATATTTTTTATCTTGTAGAACAAGCAGAAGGGAAGAAAAACGGAGTCCGGAAAGTACTCGGGGTGGGCACAACCTACCGGGGCACGCCTGGCAAGCCAGGCGCTCCCCGGTGTATCGTGCCCACCAAGGTCGCTTTGCTGGAAGTTTCTTATTTTCCTAATTTTTTAAATATTCCAAAACTGACAAAAAAATATTTTTGCAGAATTTTCGGAGTCCGTTTACTTACTGTATAACGTACCTCCCTTTTTTCACGATCCTGGAGTGTTCCGGAAGGTTTCTTTTATGTGTTCTTCGATTGTCATAGTTTGGATAATATTGCTTTCAACATTAATGGGCATACCTAAGATAATATTTTACTCGTTGTCCATTAACAACCTTCGGGTTAGTACCTTCGACATTATTTAATTTGATAGCTCCGGGTCGATAGACCTCCTCGATAACATAGGGTCCTTCCCATTTGGAGAGGAGTTTTCCTGCAAAGAATCTGAAACGAGAGTTGTACAAAAGAACATATTCCCCAACTTTGAACTCATGCTTTTGGATTCTTTTGTCATGCCTTCTTTTAACTTTTTCTTTGAATAACTTTGCATTTTCATAAGCCTGGGTTCTCCATTCATCTAATGAGCTAATATCAAATAACCTCTTTTCACCAGAAAGTTTGAAAACATAGTTGAGTTCTTAGATTGCCCAATATGCTTTATTTTCTAACTCAAGAGGCAGATGACAAGCTTTTCCATAAACCATTTTATAAGGAGACATACCCATACGATTTTTATATGTTGTTCTATAGGCCCAAAGTGTGTCATCTAGTTTCTCAGACCAATTCTTCTGGGACCTATTGACAGTCTTTTGTCAGATTAGTTTTATTTCTGTATTGCTAAGTTTAACTTGACCACTAGACTGAGGATGATAAGGTGATGCAATTCTATGGTTAACATAATACTTAGCCAGCATTTTACAGAAAGCACCATGAATAAAGTGTGAACCACCATCAGTCATTAAATATATAGGGACTCCAAACCTTGGGAAAATAACTTCCTTAAGCATTTTAATTGAGGTGTTGTGATCAGCACTATTGGTTAGAATAGCTTCTACCCACTTAGTACATAATCAACAACAACCAAAATATGTGTATACCCATTAGAGGAAGGAAAAGGTCCCATGAAATCAAATCCCCAAACATCAGATGGTTCGACAGTAAGTGAATAATTCATAGGCATTTCTTGACGCTTATCAATATTACCTATTCTTTGACATTCATCACAAGATGAGACAAACTTACGGGCATCCTTGAAGAGAGTAGGCCAATAAAAACCAGATTGCAATACCTTATGAGCGGTTCTGTCTCCCGCATGATGTCCTCCATAAGCCTCGGAGTGACATTTCCGTAGGATTTGTTCCTGTTCATGCTCAGGTACACAATGTCTAATAATACCATCTACTCCTTCTTTATAAAGATGTGGGTCATCCCAAAAGTAATGTCTTAAATCATAGAAGAATTTTTTGTTTTGTTGGTAAGTAAAGCTAGGTGGTATGTATTTAGCAACAATATAATTAGCATAGTCAGGATACCAAGGTGTGCTATTAGAAACATTTATTGCAGCTAATTATTCATCGGGGAAGCTATCATTAATAGGTTGTGGGTCATCAAGAATATTTTCAAGCCTAGACAAGTTATCAGCTACGGGGTTGTCTGCTCCTTTCCTATCAGTGATATGCAAATCAAATTCTTGTAGCAGAAGAACCCACCTAATGAGTCTAGGTTTAGCATCTTTCTTTTCCATAACATATTTTATAGCAGCATGATCAGTGTGAACAATCACTTTAGAATCAATAATGTAAGATCTGAATTTATCATAAGCAAACACTACTGCTAAGAATTCTTTTTCAGTAGTAGCATAATTTCGTTGAGCACTGTCTAGAGTTTTACTAGCATAATGGATAACATTCAATTTCTTATCAACTATTTGCCCTAGAGCAGCACCAACAACATAATCACTAGCATCACACATAATCTCAAAAGGCAAGTTCCAATCAGGTGGTTGAACAACAGGTGCAGTAATTAAGGCTTTCTTTAGTGTTTCAAAGGCTTTCAAGCAATCAACATGAAACACAAAGGGAATATCCTTTTGCAAAAGATTTGTAAGAGGCCTAGAAATTTCAGAAAAGTCTTTGATAAACCTCCTACAGAAACCAGCATGACCAAGGAAACTACGAATACCTTTGATATCTTTAGGACATGGCATTTTCTCAATTGCATCAACCTTAGCTTTGTCCACCTCAATGCCTCTTTCAGAAATTTTATGGCCCAAAACAAACCTTCGTTAACCATAAAATGGCACTTCTCCCAATTCAAGACAAGATTTGTTTGTTCACATCTCTGCAAAACTCAATCAAGATTGCTTAAACAATCATCAAAAGACTTCCCATAAACAGAAAAGTCATCCATGAAAACCTCAACAATCTTTTCACAAAAATCAAAGAATATAGCAGTCATACATCTTTGAAAGGTAGCAGGTACATTACATATTCCAAAAGGCACACGTCTATAAGCATAAGTAACAAAAGGACAAGTAAAAGTGGTCTTTTGTTGATCGGGTTGTGAAACAGGTATTTGTGAAAAAATAGAATATCCATCAAGAAAGCAAAAATGTGTGTGCTTAGATAATATTCCTAACATTTGATCAATAAAAGGAAGAGAGTAATGATCTTTTCTAGTTGCTTTGTTTAATTTTCTATAATCAATTACCATCCTATCGCCTGTGACAATTCTTTGTGGAATAAGCTCATTCTTATCATTAGGAACAACAATAATAACTCCCTTCTTAGGGACACAATAAACAGGACATACCCATCTACTATCAGCTATAGGATAGATTATACCTTCTTCCAGAAGTTTCAATATTTCCATTCTTACCACTTCTTTCATCTTCAGATTTAACCGATGTTTGTGATCAACAACGGGTTTAACATCAGGTTCCATATTAATCTTGTGCTGACATAGAGTGGGACTAATGCCATTAAGATCATCAAGAGTGTTTCCAATAGCAGCTATGTGCTTCCTTAGAACTTGCAATAATCTTTCTTCTTCATGTTCTGAAAGGTTAGCACTAATAATAACAGGATATATCTTTTTCTCATCAAGATAAGCATATTTCAAAGTGTCCGACAATTGTTTTAATTCAAACACAGGATCGCCTTTAGGTGGAGGAGGACCTCCTAGAGTTTCAATAGGAAAATTGTGTTTAAGCGGAGGTTGTTGTTTGAAAAAGATTCTATCTATTTCATTTTTTCATGCATATGCAAATCATTTTCATGGCCTAGCAAATATTGTTCTAAAGGATCAGTAGGAGGTACAACAATAGAAGCAAGACCAATAATTTCATCCTTACTAAGCAAATATTTCTTATGAGGTTGCCTACTAAACATGGAAAAATTAAATTCATGAGATTCATCACCAAAGCTAACACCGACAGTTTGTTTCTTACAATCTATTCTGGCATTGACGGTGTTTAAGAAAGGTCTACCAAAGATAATGGGACAAAACTCATCTTGCGGGGAGCCAAGAACAAGAAAATCAGTGGGGTATTTTATTTTCCCACACAAGACTTCAATATCTCTAAGAATCCCAATTGGTGATAGAGTATCTCAATTGGCAAGTTTAATAGTAACATCTATGTCTTCTATTTCAGCAGGTGCTACTTCACTATTAATTTCTTCATATAAGTAAAAAGGAATAGCACTCACACTAGCACCTATGTCACATAACCCATGATAACAGTGATCTCCTATCTTGATAGAGACAACATGCATGCCAACAACTGGTTTATGTTTATCCTTTTTATCGGGTTTGGCAATTCTAGAAGCTTCATCACAGAAGTAAATAACTTCTCGAGGAAGAAAATCTCATTGATTACTTATAATGACAGATGAAGCAGAGATCTTTAATCATAGCAACACTAGGTTCAACTCTGATTTGTCCAGCTGGTTTGGGTGTTCTAACAAAACTTTTGTTAACCAGAGTTGAAGCTTTAGTATGTTCCTTCATCCTAATAGGGAAAGGTGGTTTTTCAATATAAGCAGTGGGAACAACTAGATCAACATTGTAAATGATAGTTTCTTCTTTAGCTTTTACCGGTTCATTAATTTCTTCTTTAAAAGGAGGGCGATATTTAAAACA
Source organism: Triticum dicoccoides (assembly GCF_002162155.2). Classification (NCBI taxonomy): domain Eukaryota; kingdom Viridiplantae; phylum Streptophyta; class Magnoliopsida; order Poales; family Poaceae; genus Triticum; species Triticum dicoccoides. The sequence goes on along the minus strand of NC_041389.1, from coordinate 27,101,915 downwards.
CTTCTCCTTAGGGAGATCAACATGAGTAGCAAAAGATTCACAAAAGGAAGCTACTATCTCAAAGTCAAGTCCATATTTAGTGTTAAACTTTTGAAAAGCATCGGTATTCATAAAAGATTTAACACAATCAAACTTAGGTTCAATAACTGACTCTTTACCTTCGTCTAGTTCCCAATCTTCAGAGTTGCATTTAATTCTTTCTAAAAGATCCAACCGAAATTCAATGGTCTTCGTCATAAAAGAACCAGTACAAGAAGTATCGAGCATGGATTGATCATTACGAGAAAGCTGAGCATAAAAATTGTGAATACTAATTTCTCTTGAGAGCTCATGATTGGGGCATGAATATAACATTGACTTAAGCCTCCCTCAAGATAGAGCGATACTTTCTCCGTCACAAGGCCAAAAATTATATATATAATTCTGATCACGATGAACTAGATGCATAGGATAATTTTTTTTGATGGAATTCCAATTTCAACCGATTTCAGTTCCAAGATCCAATATCATCGCATAGCCTATACCATGTCAATGCTTTTCCCTTCAAAGATAAAGGGAAAACCTTCTTCTTAGCTTCATCTCCGGGTAAACATGCAAGCTTAAAAAATCCACAAATTTCATCCATATATATCAAGTGCATATTAGGATGTTCGGTTCCATCTCATGCATAAGGATTAGCTAGCAGTTGTTCTACGATACCCGAAGGAATTTCATATTCAATATTTTTAGTAGGTGCAGTAGGTTGAGGGGCAAATAATTTTGGTTCTGGTCGAGGTGAAGATACCCCGAACAAACCCCTCAAAGGATTGTTTTCCATAGTAGTAAGTGACAATAAATTTCAGCATGTAGTAATAATGTTTCCTTACCAATTCCCACTTACCAAAAGCGCTTCACCCCCCGGCAACGGCGCCAGAAAATAGCCTTGATGACCCACAAGTATATGGGGTCAATTGTAGCCTTTTCGATAAGTAAGAGTGTCGAATCCAACGAGGAGCAGAAGGAAATGACAAGTGGTTTTTAGCAAAGTAATGTCTGCAAGTGCTAAAATTGTAAGTAGCAGAGTAGTTTGATAGCAAGATAATTTGTAACGATCAAGTGACCATAGTAGTAACAAAAGTTCAGCAAGGTAGCCCAATACTTTTGAGGCAAAGGACAAGCCAAAACAGTCTCTTATGATAATCAAAGTGTTCTTGAGGGTACACGGGAATTTCATCTAGTCACATTCATCATGTTGCCTTAATTCGTATTTGCTACTTTGATAATTTGGTATGTGCGTGGACTGGTGCGTAGGTGTTGTTCTTACTTGAACAAACCTCCTACTTATGGTAACACTCTCGCAAGCATCCGCAACTACGAGAAAAGTATTAAGAATAAATTCTAACCATAGCATTAAACTTTTGATCCAATCGGCCCCATACGGAATAGCGCATAAACTAGGGTTTAAGCTTCTATCACTCTCGCAACCCATTATCTAATAACTACTCCACAATGCATTCGCCCAAATATGGTTAAGTGTCATGTAGTCGACGTTCACATGACACCACTAAGGGAATCACAGCATACATATCATCAAAATATCGAACACATATCAAGTTCACCTGATTACTTGCAACATGATTTCTCCCGTGACCTCAAGAACAAAAGTAAGTACTCGCAAATGATAATCATGCTCAAGATCAGAGAGGTATTAAATAGCATAATGGATTTGAACATATAATCTTCCACCAAATAAACCATATAATAATCAACTACAAGATGTAATCAACAATACTAGTCACCCACAAGCACCAATCTATAGTTCCGGTACAAAGATTGAACACAAAATATGAACTAGGGTTTGAGAGAAGTTGGTGTTGTTGAAGATGTTGATCAAGATGGGCTTCCCCAAGATGGGAGAGTTGTTGGTGATGATGATGACGATGATTTCCCCCTCCGGAAGGGAAGTTCCCCCGGTGGAATCGCTCCGCCGGAGGGCAAAAGTGCTCCTGCCCAGGTTCCGCCTCGAGACAGCGACGCTTCGTCCCAAAAGTCATCTCCTCATTTTTTTTTCTAGGTCAAAATGACTTATATACCAGAAGAGGGGCACTGGAGGTGGGCCTGGGTGAGCACAACCCACTGGGGCGCGCCTGGGCTCCCTGGCGCGCCCTGGTGGGTTGTGCCCACTTGGTGGTCCTCCTCTGGTACTTATTTGCTCCAATATTCCTCAAATATTCCATAAAAATTCCTCGTAAAGTTTCAGCTCATTTGAAGTTGTGCAGAATAGGTAGCCTGACGTAGCTTTTTCACGTCCAGATTTCCAACTGCCGGAATTCTCCCCCTTTGTGTATACCTTGCATATTATGAGAGAAAAGGCATTAGAATTACTCCAAAAAGCTTTATTGTACAATAAAACAACATAAATATCAGTAGGTAAACATGATGCAAAATGGACGTATCACTCTTCGGCCGGCTACTGGCAACCGGACAGTAACTTTTATTCTCTCTTCGGCCGGCTGTTGGCAGCCGGACGGAAAAGTTTTTTTTCTCTTCGGCCGGCTGCTGGTAGCTGGAAGAGAACTTTTTTTTCAAGGGCTGACTGCTACCTCTTGAGCTTGCTTTGGTTTTCCCTTGAAGAGGAAAGGGTGATGCAGCAAATTAGCATAGGTATTTCCCTCAGTTTTGAGAACCAAGGTATCAGTCCAGTAGGAGACGACACACAAGTCACTGAATACCTGCACAAACAATGAAAAACTTGCAACCAACACGATAAAGGGGTTGTCAATCCCTTGACGGTCGCTCGCAAAAGTGAGATCTGATAGAGATAATAAAGTAAATATTTTTGGTATTTTTGTTGTATAGATTGGAAAGTAAAGATTGCAAAATATTAAACGAGATTCAATAATATGGAATAGAGATGCAATATAAGGGAAAAGAGACCCGGGGGCCACAGGTTTCACTAGTGGCTTCTCTCGAGATAGCATGTATTACGGTGGGTGAACAAATTAATGTCGATCAATTGATAGAAAATCGCATAATTATGATGACATCTAAGGCAATGATCATGAACATAGGCATCATGTCTGTGTCAAGTAGACCAAAACGATTCTGCATCTACTACTATTACTCCACACATCGACAGCTATCCAGCATGCATCTAGAGTATTAAGTTCATAAGAACGGAGTAACGCATTAAGCAAGATGACATGATGTGGAGGGATAAACTCAAGCAATATGATATAAACCCCATCTTTTTATCCTCGATGGCAACAATACAATACGTGCCTTGCTGCCCCTACTATCACTGGGAAAGGGCACTGCAAGATTGAAGCCAAAGCTAAGCACTTCTCCCATGGCAAGAAATATCAATCTAGTAGGCCAAACTAAACCAATAATTCGAAGAGACTTGCAAAGATATCAAATCATGCATATAAGAATTCAGAGAAGAACCAAATAATATTCATAGATAATCTTAATCATAAATCCACAATTCATCGGATCTCGGCAAACACATCGCAAATGAGTATTACATCGAACAGATCTCCAAGAATATCAAAGAGAACTTTGTATTGCGAATCAAAGAGAGAGAAGAAGCCATCTAGCTAATAACTATGGATCCGAAGGTCTGTGGTAAACTACTCACGCTTCATCGGAGAGGCAACGGTGTTGATGTAAAAGCCCTCCGTGATCAATTCCCCCTCCGGCAGATCGCTGAAAAAGGCCCCAAGATGGGATCTCACAGGTAGAGAAGGTTGCGGTGGTGGAAAAGTGTTTCATGGGTCTCCCTGATGTTTTAAGGGTATAAGAGTATATATAGGCGAAAGAACTAGGTCGGTGGAGCTACGAGGGGCCCACGAGGGTGGGAGCGCGCCTACCCCCCTGGGCGCGCCCTCCTGCCTCATGGACGCCTCGTTGCATCTCTGACTTCAACTCCAAGTCTTCTGGTTTGCTTTCGGCCCAAGAAAGATCATCGCGAAGCTTTCATTCCGTTTGGACTCCGTTTGGTATTCCGTTTCTGCAAAACTCTAAAATAGGCAAAAAAAAATAGAAACTGGCACTGGCCTCCAATTAATAGGTTAGTCCCAAGAATAATATAAAAGAGCATATTAAAGCCCATTAAACATCTAAAATAGATAATATAATAGCATGGAACAATAAAAAATTATAGATACATTGGAGACGTATCACAAACGACCTTGAATTTACCTGGGCGGGTGGCCTCTCTACCCTTCTTCGCATGGGCAGCCGGCCATGGTAGTTGGGGAGCGGTAGCCGGCAGGGACAAATCGGGTGCAGCCCCCACAGGGGAGTGAGGCAGAGCCGGCCAGGCAAGGCGGCAAGCAGGGCCGGCGGAGCCGGGAGGCGCAAGGCGGCGGGTGGAGCCGACGCGCGGGAGGACGCGGGGCCGGGTCACGGGAGCCGGCGCAAGAGGGCGCAGCAGGGAGGCGGAGCCGGCGGGCAGGGACGTGACTCAGAGCAGATGCCGGCAGCGGAGGCACGTGGCTGCGGAAGGGTGGCCTCCGCACCAGCACAGGTGAGGCGGAGCCCGATCTCGGGGTGGAGCACCCGGCTGCGGCCAGAAGCAGAGGTGGCCTGGGCGGAGCCGGTGGGTGCGGGGCACTCGACCGCGATGCGCGAGCAGTCGGCCCTGCTGGAGTGGCGAAGGCGGCGACAGGGCATGGTAGCGGCCGGCCGAGGAGCCGTTGCCGCAGCCGGCTCGGACGGTGCAGCCGGTGGCGGCGGAGTGAGGCAGAGCCGGCAGGAGAGTGGAGCGAGGCGGCATGGCTGGGCATCGGGGGGTAAGGGACGGGTGCGAGCGGCGGGGCAGCCGGGGCGGACGCCGCGAGCGCGTGGAGGGGGAGCAACAAGGCGGAGCAAGGGAGCCGCTGTCCAGCAGGCGGCGGCAAGCCGGCACGGAGGCGGAGCCGCGAGCCGGCCGGAGGACGCGAGAGAGGCTGGGCATGGGTCGGAGCAAGGGCCGGAGCAGCGCGGGCGCGGGGCACAGGCCGGAGCGAGGCCCGCGCGGAGGCACGCGTGCGCGGCTTCATGCAGGGGCGAGGTGACCGGGTCAGAGGCAGCCGAAGGTGAGGCGGCTGTGGGGGGAGGCGCGTAGGAGGCGCGGACGCACTGGTGGCGGAGGAGGCACGGACGCACGGGCGGCGACGCGATGCCGAGTAAGGGGACAAGGCCTTGGCGGGATAGAAAGGAGAGGACGACGGTGGACGGGGCTCGGCAAGGCGGTGATGCTAAGTGGAGGCGAGCTGCACGCGTGGACGAGAGCGGCGTGCGGTTGGTGGAGCGGAGCAGCAGGGAGCAAGGAAGTTGAGGGGCTCCGCGGCTGCAGTCATGGTGAGCGGGCAAGGCAGCGCGCGGGGGAGGAAGCGCTGCAGCAGCAGAGGAGGCAGGAGATGCCTCATCTGTGAGGCGGACGATGGGGACCCCGCCAGGGGCAAGACTCGGGACGAGCCCGAAGGGTCGCAGGGTCGAGCCGGAGCTCTCCCGTGCAATGGTGCGAGGTGAGGCGGATAGCAATAAGAGCGCTCGGGGCCATGGCATTGGGGTGGAGCTGCGCGTCAAGGCCGAGCGTAGCGGCCGGAGATGCACGAAAGTAGGAAGCATAGGTGTTAGCGGCAAGCGATGCCATTGTCTACGATATGCACAGGGTACATATGCGCCATGGACAAGCTTGGGCAGCGAGGCGCATGGCACACAACGTCCATGTAGAAGAGAGTGAGGCGGACGAGGCCGAGGCCGTCGACGAGGACGCGCCGTCCTGCGCAGCTTCCTTGGGGGCATGTCGATGTAGAGCCCCCAAGCGCGACTAGAGAAACAACAGCGACATCACGGTGGAGATGACGAAGATGGCAAGGCCGATGACGAGGCCGCGCCGCCCCGCTCGGCCGTCCTGGGGGCGTGTCGATATCGAGCCCCCGAGTGCAGCTGGAGGGACGACAGTGACACCATGGTGATGATGACGAAAAGGGGTCTCGCCTGGATGGCGGTTCCAGCAGCAGCTTGCCAACTGTCGTCGTATTTTCGCGAGAGCGGGCAGGGGGTACCACGTCACGGCAGATGCCATAGGGTTGCTTGAGGTGAGGGCAAGACTGCAATGGAATATCCAGGACGGTTATGCGAGTAGCACACGGGGGTTTACCCAGGTTCGGGGCTCTCCGGAGAGAAGTACTCCTACTCTTGCATGTTTGTATATATGTGGTATATCTGTAGTACAGAGTTGCTACTGGAGCTATATCATGGATGAAGCAGTAGCAGAGAGCTAGCTAGCTAGTGTGGCATGTGAGCCTCACCATGTGTGTCCGTGAGTGTGAGTGAGCATGAGAGCATGTGTGTGAGCTTCCTGGGTCACTTTATATAGGAAGTACCCAGGGGACAAGAGGCCGCCCGCATGACCAACTACAATATTTGGGAGACATTGATGTGACGCGTTACACCTGCTACAATGCGCCACTATTAGTCAACAGCACCCGACTATTGGCTATAGTGTTTGCTTTGTCAGCAATAGTGGACAGGGTATGGCCGTCTTGTCGGTGTCAGGTTGGAGCTGCGGTTGACTTCACGCAGCAGGACGACTGGAGCAGTTGGATGAGGAGCCGACTAGAGCAGCCGGATGGCGAGCCAGCCGGAGCGGCCAGGTGGTGAGCCGGCCGGAGCAGCCGGACTGAGGGGCGTTGTCCGCCTTGATGTCTTGAAGCATTGTTAAGCCATCTTTGGGGTACCCCGGGGGTCGTCCCCCCGACAAGCGTAGCCTAGCAGGACCTTCATACTGCTTTGGAGGCATGCCGTCTTTTTCATGCACACGTTGCTAGTCCTCTCGTGCCTCCGATGTATCTTTTGTCTTCCCATACACGTCCAAGAAGCCTAGCAGGTACACGCAAAGATTCTTCGTCACGTGCATCACGTAGATTGCAGAGCGGACCTCTAGTTCTTTCCAATAGGGTAGGTCCCAAAATATAGATTTCTTCTTCCACATGGGTGCGCGTCCCTCGGCGTCATTCAGAACAGATAGTCCACCGGGACCCTTTTCAAAGATTACTTGTAAATCATTGACCATAGCAAGTATGTGATCACCAGTATGGACGTCGGGCTTCTTCCAGTGATCTGCCTCACCTTTGAAATGCTTGCCTTTCTTTCAACATTGATGGTTGGTCGGAAGAAATCGACGAAGTCCCAGGCACACATTCTTCCTGCATTTGCCCAAATATATACTTTAGGTGTCATCTAAACAGTGCGTGCATGCGTGGTATCCCTTGTTTGTCTGTCCTGAAAGGTTACTGAGAGCAGGCCAACCATTGATGGTTACAAACAACAACGCATGTAAGTCAAATTCCTCCTGGTCGTGCTCATCCCACACACGTACACCTTTTCCATTCCACAACTGTAAAAATTCTTAAACTAATGGCCTTAGGTACACATCAATGTCGTTGCCGAGTTGCTTAGGGCCTTGCATGAGCACTCGCATCATAATGAACTTCCGCTTCATGCACAACCAAAGAGGAAGGTTGTAGATACATAGAGTCACGGGCCAGGTGCTATGATTGTTGCTCCACTCCCCAAAAGGATTAATGCCATCCATGCTTAAACCAAACCATACGTTCCTTGCATCACCTGCAAAGTCCCCCCATGTTCTCTCGATTTTTCTCAACTATGACCCATCAGCGGGTGCTCTCAACTTCCCGTCTTTCTTACGGTCCTCTTTGTGCCATCGCATCAACTTGGCATGCTCTTTGTTTCCGAACAGGCGTTTCAACCATGGTATTATAGGATCATACAACATCACCTTGGCAAGAACCCTCTCCCTGGGGTGCTCGCCCTCAACATCACCAGGGTCATTGTCGGTGTCAAAACCGGCGGATCTTGGGTAGGGGGGCCCAAGCTGTGCGTCTAAGGATCAATGGTAACATGAGACCAGGGGATACGATGTTTACACAGGTTCGGGCCCTCTTAAGAGAGGTAAAACCCTACTCCTGCTTGATTATATTCGACGAGTATGAGGGTTACAAGAATTGATCTACCTCGAGATCATAATGGCTAAACCCTAGATGTCTAGCCTATGAATATTCCACTGATGGTGAAGGAGATAGCCTCTACGGACTAACCCCTCCAGTTTATATACACACCGTAGGGGCCTAGGGTTTGTACAAGGTTGGTTCATCAGGGAAGGAAGCTTCCGGACTCTAATCTTGTTGCCCATGTATTGAGAAGTCCCATCCAGACACGGAGAATAATCTTGTGCTTGATCTTGCACGGCCCATCCAACCCGGCCTATACTCCTGGGCCGGACACCTGAGGACCCCCGAGTCTAGAACTCCCTCAGTAGCCCCGAACTTGCCTTCAATGACGAGGTTGTGTGCGGACATAAGTCTTCGGCTTTGCAAGGCGGGTTCCCCATCATACTCTAGATTAATGATAGTCCGGCATCGGTTTTCGCATCCAGTCTTTATGGTTCCTCCCTGTCGTCGCCTCGATTTCCATGCGTGTGAGTGAGTGCAAACGGTCTGTTACCCTTGTATTTTAATATTTCCAACAGGCACAGGCAGCGCCTATATAGCAAAGTTAGATCTTCAAAACGCCATCTCGCATCGCCCCAAGAGCTACAGAGAAAACCATGGAAAAAACTCAAACCATGGCTAGTGTCCCTGGCTCCTCCTCGCGTCCTCACGGCCCTCAAGAAGGGGATTGGCAGAGCTGCTTCGTATCCCATCTCCATCTCAATCGGCTCCAGACGCAAGGATATCTTCCCCCCGCGGATCTAGTCTCCGTACGGGCAGGGTTAACTTCTATGGGCGATGATGCATTGGCGGAAAATTTCCCCAGCCCCAGCCAAGGAGAGAGGGTGTGCTTCATCTCGTTCCTTCTGAGGGGAGTGGGATTCCCAATCCACCCCTTCCTCAGGGGGCTACTGGAATATTACGGGATCCAACTTCACAACCTCACACCAGGTTCTGTTTTACACATTTCTGGTTTTGTCGCCCTTTGCAAATTATTTTAGGTTGCGAGGCTCATTTTGAACTATGGAAGAAGTTCTTCTGGCTCGTCCCCCACCACCAGGGTGGAGGGTCTATATTTGAAGTGGGCGGCGCTAAAGTGTGGCACATAGCTGAATCTGGTTACCCAGTCGGGACTCCAAAGAGGGGGTCCGATGAATGGTCTTTGGAATGGTTCTACATTGAGGATGTTCCTCTTTCGGACCCTATTCGGTGCGAGCTTCCCGAATTCTCCAGCGCTCCTTTAAAGAAGCTATTCAGCTGGCGCCCCATGTCTCCTAGACAAGAGGATAGTGTGGAAGTAATGAGATTGGTCAGCAAGGTCAGATTGTTGACCCATTCCGGACTCTCCATCATTGAAGTCATGGCTATTGCGATAAAGCGATGTATCCGGCTGCTTCAGTCCAGAGTGGGTCCTTTGTGGAACTACAACGAGGAGGACGACACTTCCCACTATACGCGAAAGGGTCCGAACGACCAAGCCGCATTGGCCGCCACGCTTATGAATCTTTATAAAGGAGGGGAGGAAGACTTCGCCCGTCTACAATGCCAGGACGGCTTATCCATGTACAACCCCGTTGACTGGGTAAGCTTAATCATTTAGCACCCTTTTATCATTAGGGTGCATTGACTAAATACTCTGGTTGTTTCAAAACAGTCGTGGAGGAAGGTAGTCGAAAATATCCATTGCCCTCCTCCCCAACCAGAAGACCACGCACGTCACGATGACCCCGGATTCCATGAAGATTCGGATATATTTGTAAAATTTGAGGATGCAGTCTATTACTAGGTGAGTCCTGATGGCTCGAAGTAGCCATCATGGCCAATTACCCCGATCTCTACCCCTTCGTTAAGGTAAGTGTTCGGCAGTCAAAAAAGGAGTGACATTTCCACACATAACTTACTCTCTACACTAAATTGTGCTTCACAGGATCGACGTTCAGCGAACCACACCGAAGGACGGGAAACAAGAAGAAGGATGGCACCCTCAAGGGGTGGTCGTGTGAAGCAAAAGGAAACCGGGAGTTCCGCTGAGCCTGCTCCATCACCAAAAAGGTATGTGTCGGATTTCATGTTTAGGCGTGAAGCCGAATTGTTATTTTTCATCCTCCTTCTATTATCTCAAGAGGGGTACCCGGCGGACCGTAAACAAAATCCCAGCCAGCCGGGCCACAGCCAATCCAGCACCGGAGATGTCAACTAGGACCGGGGCGCATGCTGACGTGGCACAGGCCCATCTACCCCATAAAGAACTGGATGAGGTGTCCGTTACCAACTTCGAAGTGGAAAGTGCGATGAATCATCAACACTTGAAAGAAGCTCTACGCACCCTTGCTTTGATAGAGCCGGAGTTTACCGCCCTTAGCACTGTGGGCGCATACATCCGAGCTGCCAGGGACGGACTTACAGGAGTCGCACGCCTGTTCTCAAAATATATACAGGTATAAATTTATATACACTTAGCAGATAGATAGCAGTAGCCCCTAACACTTAAAGCGGGTGGAAAACCCTGATTTGAGGATCGTTTATGACCGCAGGTTATCAAGGAGAAGAACAGTACATTGTCCCAGGAGCTCGAGATAAGCCGGACACAACTAAATGCCGCTGTCTCCGAGCTTGAAGAAATGAAGAGTGCACCAGTGTATTTTGGCAAAGATAAAAAACTAGAAGAAGTGAAGAAGCAGGCCGAAGAGATAAAGAGCTTAAAGGCTCAACTCTCGGAGGCACAACAGGAAAACCAGAAGCTGAAGGGCAGCATATTCGGTATGACTTGTGAACCATCCGGATTTGTTGATATACTCATATAATGTGGAATGTTATAGTTCGGTTGATACAGGTATGTTGACCGGCCGCCACGAGGAGGAGGTGTCCGGGCTGCAAAGCGACGTTCTAAAGGAACTGGCAAAGCTGCACGAGCATTCCCGGAAGGCCATGAAGAATATGGCCAAAGCCTTATGGCCCTCCGATGCCCCTCCAGAAAGTATGGAAGGGTTGGCAGATCTGTTCAAGGGTGCTCGGCGTCGATTCGAGCTGTGGAAGACGTCTGCGAGCCGTGAAGGTGCACGAGAGGCATAGGCCATGGTGAAGACACGCTACACCGGACTTGATCCGAACCATATGGCCCGAGTTGGACCTCAAGGACCTGACGGGAAGTAAATTCCTGTAAGCTTGGTATACGGCCAAGTAATGACAGCGGTGAAATATTCGCAACAAGATAGTAAATTAGATAGTCTACTAGATGGTGTAGAAAGGGAGTAGGCGTTCAATTCTATGTAACAATGTACTTTATGACCAAACTTATCTCCTGCCGAACTTATAGATTTTTTGTCATCGCAGACCTTCAGCTTCCACCTCCGAACCAAGAAGTTGGAGTGTTTCCATATACCATGTTTAACTAAGAAACGTCCAGTATCTCCGAAAACCGGGCAATCCGGTCATATTGCTCGAACAGACAAAAAGTGTCCGGGGAGTTATGTTATATTACTTTTTAACATAAGAAACATTTTCCAAGAAAAATAGTTCCGTTAGGGGATCCTTTCCTTGGGCTGGCAAGCCAAATTATGCATGCCTAGGCTCGTATCCGAAGTACAGGCAGCCAATTTCATAGTTTTTCCAGAAACTGTGTGTTGTATACGTGCCGACAAATTATTCCCTTAAGAACGCTAGCTTTCGGCTTCACCCGTCTGAGGTACAGGTCCAGATAACCCGGTTGTAGCAATCGCAAAGGTACTCCCTTTACACCCTAGCCGAACAATCGAGAACGAAGGGTATAAACACAGGAGCAAGGCAACCCATCTTGGCAAAAACTTAAGTCATAGAGGTGCATAAAATGGCAGAAGCAACAACCGTTATGGATGAAAGAAGCTTATAAGGTTTTCAATAAAATGCTTCTTTGAAAGAAGCCCCCATGTATGGTGGGGTGTATACATTTAAAGATGTGTACCCCAAACAATGTGGTCGATCTGAACATACATTTAAGAAGAAAAGGGGAAAAATTAAAAAGGGAGAGAAAAAAAGGAAAAAACCTAGTTTAAAATGAAACCTACGATGGCCGAACTATGCATAAAATCTGCGGAGCTGGGAAGCGTTCCATGGGTTCGGTACAAGGCGACTATCCTCTGCATTGCGAAGGTGATAGGCTCCTCCAATAAGGACTTCATCTATGACAAAGGGGCCCTCCCATTTGGGTTTAAGCTTATCCTTTTTCTTCTCCGGGAGGCGCAGAACAAGTTCTCCGACATTGTATGTCTTAGCCCGCACTTCTCTACTTTGGTAATGCCTGGCATGTTGTTGATAGAGTGTTGAACGGGCCTTAGCAACATCGCACTCCTCTTTGAGTCGATCTAGGTCGTCCTGCCGATCTAGTTCGGCTTCTCTCTCTTGTACATGCGCACTCTAGGTAAGTCATGAATAATATATGTCGGTGTACAAAAGTAGGGGCTCTCCTTTTGACCCCTTTACTTGTGCACGGGCAGTCAGAACCACGCGCCACAGCCATGCATAGCAGGGCAAAGGAGGGAAGCCAGAGAGAAGCCGAAGGCACGAGACAAACAAAGCAACGTCAAGGACCAAGGCCACAGAGATCGGATCGACGAAGCAGGTTCCCCCGGCAAGCCCCTTGCCGGGGCAGCTCGCCCACACCAGCGAAGTGAGCCACCCTCGAACCCACGGTCTCCAACACCGTTAACCACGTTGGGGCAGGGCTCGGGAGGCACCTCCATGGTGGCATGCAGATCTTTGTGAAGACAAAGAGTATTCAAGATCAGATGAGGATTGGAAGGCAACGATCCTCGACAAGGTTCTTGTCGAGGAAACCCACAAGACCCTCGGCAAGGTCCTTGCCGGGGACGACAGCGCACCACGGCAAGACCCTTGCCGGGCCACCCGGCAAGACCCTTGCCAAGGGCGTCAGCGGGGCCACCGTCAAGCCCACACCAACTAAGTCTCCACTGCCATTCACATGCAGCTGCCAGCCCAACCAGCTGGGCAGGCACCTGCGTGGCAACATGCAGCTTCCAGGCCAACTCAACACGTGCATGCGTGGCGGCATGCAGATCTTCGTGATGGCTCCACCACCGCGGCACCTCAGCTGCTTGCCTCCCTACATGGCGCCGCATGCATCGCCGGCCAGGGCGCGTGTCGAAGCAAGAAGGAGCGGCGATGGACGGGACGGGCCTCGCTCCCGTCCCCGCTAAAGTGAAGGGACACCTAAGCCGCGCATTAAATGCATCTTGTCCTGTAATACGAGTGATAAGCTCGCAGCACTGTAGGCCTTTCCACCTCCTGTGTGCCATTGTGGCAGCCCCTTTCGCCTATAAAAGGAGGCCCATGGCGCACTGGAAAAGGATTCGGCTCTTTCGAACCATGCAGCACCCATAGCTAGTTCGAGAGCTCAAGAACACTCAATACATCCACCAAGCAGGACTACGGTTTGACGCATCCTTGCGGCCCAAACCTGGGTAAACGATCTTTGTGCTGATTACTAATCCTGCTCTTCTCACAACCCTGCGCCCCGCAACCATAGTAGGGATTCTTGTGATCCCATAGGTGTCATTTCCCACTGACAATATCGCAGGGCAATACGGTCTCTGTGCCGTACACCATAAAGAAAGGTGTGTATCCGGTCGTTCGATTGGGCGTGGTCTGGAGTCCCTAAAGTACGGAATCGAGTTCCTCAACCCAGTGCTTATCTGATTCTCATAAAGAGCGCACTAGTATGGGCTTAATACCACTCATGATCAGACCATTGGTCCGTTCGACTTGGCCGTTTGTTTGAGGTGGTATATGGATGCATAGTCAAGTTTAATGCCCAACTTAGCGCACCAAGTTTTCACCTCATCAGTTGTGAAGTTGGAGCCATTATCAATGATGATACTGTGCGGGACACCGTAACGGTGGACTACGCCAGATATAAAGTCAGTCATTGGTCCGGCCTCAGCTGTTTTTACTGATTTGGCCTCTATCCATTTAGTGAATTTATCAACCATGACCAGCAAGTATTTCTTTTTGTGGCTTCCCCCTTTAAGGGGTCAAACCATATCAAGCCCCTAGACTGCAAAGGGCCAAGTAATGGGGAGTATTCTTAATGCGGTGGGAGGCATGTGGTTTTGATTGGCGAAAATTTGATAGCCCATGCAATGTTGGACAAGGGCTTGAGCGTCTGCTCGAGCCGTGGGCCAGAAAAACCCTGTTCGGAATGCCTTGCTCACGAGGGCTCGAGCTGCGGCATGATGACCGCCAAGGCCAGCATGTATTTCTACCAAGAGCTGACTTCCCTCTTCTTCGGAGATACACCTTTGAAGGACTCTGGTAGTACTTCTTTTATATAGTTCATCCTCATGTACTTTAAAGGCTTTAGAGCGCTAAACTATGCATCGAGCTTCGTTTTGATTGTCAGGGATCTCCTGCCTATTAAGGTAGGCCAGGAATGGCTCGATCCAGGGAGCGATAACCGCCATGATCTGATGAGCAGAGGGTGTTATCTCGATGTCTGGACCCCCGATGGTGTATGCATGTGTTCGGTGGCTGGGGGTGTGATCAGGTCCGTATTGCCTTCTCCGATCTCACCCTACCACACAACAGATGGCTTAAAGAGCCTTTCCACACATGTGTTGGGTGGCACAGGGTCACTCTTAGCGCCCATGCGAGGGAGGACGTCGGATGCCTGATTACTCTCTCGAGCGACGTGATGAAATTCCAGTCCTTCAAACTGGGCTGATATTTTTAATGTGGCATTTCGATATGCCGCCATTTTTTGGTCCTTTGCATCGAACTCTCTGTTGACCTGGGAAATTGCGAGGTTGGAACCACCGCGCACCTCCAGGCATTGTATACCCATGGAGACAGCCATGCGAAGACCATGTAGCAACGCCTTGTATTCGGCTGCATTGTTGGAGTCTGTATACATAATTTGTAGTACATAGCGGACTGTGTCCCTGGTGGGGGATGTTAGGATGACGCTAGCCCCCAGTCCTGCCAGCATTTTAGAGCCGTCGAAGTACATAATCCAATTGGAGTATGAGCTATACTCTTTAGGGAGTTCGGCTTTCATCCATTCAGCGACAAAATCGGCCAATACCTGGGATTTAGTAGCCCAGTGTGGCTTGTATACGATTTCGAACAGTAAAATCTCGATGGACCATTTGGCTATGCAGCCAGTGGCATCCCTGTTATTGATAATGTCGTTGAGTGGTACTTCAGATGCCACTATGATCGAGCACTCTTGAAAGTAGTGTTGCAGTTTACGGGATGCCATGAAGACTATGTGGGCTATCTTCTGGTAGTGGGGGTATCGGGGTTTGCAAGGTGTACGGACATCCGATACATAACAGACTAGTTTTTGGGTGGGGAATTTATGTCCCTCTTCCCCTCGTTCGATGACGAGCACAACACTAACCACTTGGTTAGTCGCTGAGATATATAACAACATGGGCTCTCCAACACCTAGCGCAGCTAGGATTAGGTTGCTTGCAAGAAGGGTTTTAATCTCTTCCAGTCCGGTTGTGCATCGTTCGTCCATTTGAAGTTGTCTATGCATCATAATAGCTTGTAGAGTGGTAGCAATTTCTCTCCCAATTTGGAGATAAAGCGGCTTAAGGCCGCGACGCAACCAGCTAGCTTCTGGACTTGCTTTAGGTCTGTTGGTATGGCCAATTGTGACAATGCTCGGATCTTGGCTGGGTTTGCTTCAATTCCTCTATGGGAAACAATGAACCTGAACAGCTTTTCGGTTGGGACTCCGAAGACACATTTTTCCGGATTAAGCCGTACGTTGTATGTTTAGAGGTTGTCAAAGGTGAGGCGAAGATCGTTCACCAGTGTCTCGACGTGCTTTGTCTTAATGACCATGTCGTCCACATATGTTTCGACCGTTTTGCCTATTTGCTTTTCCAGGCAAGTTTGAATCATGCGCTGGTAGGTAGCCCCAGTGTTTTTGAGTCCAAAGGGCATAATGTTGAAGCAAAAGGGACCATAAGGTGTGATGATCGGTCTTTAGGGCAAGCCTGGTTGAGGTCCTTAAAATTGACACACAGGTGCCAGGATTTGTCCTTCTTTGGTACCATAACCAAGTTCGCTAACCAATCCGGATGCTCAATTTCCCTAATAAACCCAGCCTCTAACAACTTGGCTAGCTCTTCTCCCATGGCTTGATGCTTGGGTTCGGAGAATCGCCGTAGTGTATGATTCACGGGTTTGAATCCCTTGATTACATTAAGACTGTGTTCGGCCAGTCTTTGTGGGATGTCGGGCATGTCTGAAGGGTGCTAGGCAAAAATATCCCAATTCTCTCGCAGGAATGTGCGTAGGGCGGCGTCCACTGTCGGATCCAGCTGTGCTCCAATAGATGATGTTTTATTAGGGTCCGTCGGGTGCACTTGGAATTTGACTATTTCCTCGGCTAGCTTGAAAGAGGTGGATTTGGATCTCTTATCAAGGATCACATCGTCCCTATCCACCGTGGACCGTAGGGTGGTTAATTCCTCCACCGCTAGGGCTTCGGATAGTGCCTCAAGGGCCAAGGATGCAGTTTTGTTTTTGGCACGAAGGGTTGTGTCCGGGTCACTAGAAATTGTGATAATTCCATTACGACCGGGCATTTTGAGTTTCATATACCCATAATGGGGTATAGCTTGAAAGCGCGAGAAAGCGTCCCGGTCGAGGATGGCGTGATACCCACTATTAAAGGGGACCACATGAAAGAGCAACTCTTCGGATCTATAGTTCTCATGCGTGCCGAACACCACATCCAGTTTAATTTTTCCCGAGAAGTGTGCTTCTTGACTAGGGATAATACCTCAAAAGGCGGTGTTGCTTTGCTCGATGCATGATCTATCCATCTGCATTTTGTCGATCGTGTCCTCATAGATGAGGTTAAGTCCACTGTCGCCGTCCATGAGCACTTTAGTGAGCTGAAAACCATCAACGATGGGGTTTAGTACTAAGGCAGCGGGTGCTCGGACTAACTGAGCCTTTGGTTCGTCTTCACCGTAAAGGTTATTGTCGTGTCGTTCCATGGGCTCAATGCGGTAACTTGGTGGACTTCGGCGAGGTCGCGTAGCGCCCATTGCGCCAGTTGTTCGAAGAGAAGGTCTCGAAGACTGTTAGGATGTCGAAGTTGTCCCTCTCTGGAGAGTATTTCTCTGGAGTTGTGGTGAGGATGGCCTCTCCACTTTTTGCAACTTGTCGGAGTACCCAGCATAGTCAGAGGCTATGGGTTAGGACTATGCATGGAGTGGCATGAATAGGACATGGTTTGTCCAGCAGTTCATCAAGAACGGACATGTGTCCCGTGTGTTGGTGTCAAAACCGGCGGATCTCGGGTAGGGGGTCCCGAACTGTGTGTCTAAGGCTAATGGTAACAGGAGGCGGGGGACACAATGTTTACCCAGGTTCGGGCCCTCTCGATGGAGGTAATACCCTACTTCCTGCTTGATTGATCTTGATGATATGAGTATTACAACAGTTGATCTACCACGAGATCGTAGAGGCTAAACCCTAGAAGCTAGCCTATGATTATGATTTTTGTTGTCCTACGGACTAAACCCTCCAGTTTATATAGACACCGGAGGGGGTTAGGGTTACACAGAGTCGGGTACAGAGAAGGAAATCTACATATCTGAATTGCCAAGCTTGCCTTCCACGCAAAGGAGAGTCCCACCCGGACACAGGACGAAGTCTTCAATCTTGTATCTTCATAGTCCAACAGTCCGGCATAAGCATATAGTCCGGCTGTCCGAGGACCCCCTAATCCAGGACTCCCTCAGTAGCCCCTGAACCAGGCTTCAATGACGATGAGTCCGGCGCACAGATTGTCTTCGGCATTGCAAGGCGGGTTCCTTCTCCGAATACTCCAAGGTAGATTTTAAACACATGAATCGTGTCCGGCTCTGCAAAAAAAATTCCACATACCACCGTAGAGAGCACAATTTTTCACGAATCTAATCTGCTGACAATTTTTCATAGCGTGGCGTTACGTCGCAGCCCGGTCATTATGCGAACCGTTTTTCCCAACCTGCTACTACACGTATTACGAGGCGGTTTTATTGGCACGTCTTGTCGAAGCAGATATCGGGTCCCCTCATCACGGGATTCTCATCAATACGGGTGTGGGTAACCCAACCACGCCATCAACATGGAGCTTGGGGAATAAGCGAGTTTACAGGGCAAGTGGGGAGGCGCACAGTTTCTACTGCCTTTATAAAGAGATAAGGATTCCCCTTTTTTCACCCACGCCTTCTTCTTCCTCTGCTCATTCATTCTCTCTTGCTCGAGCTCTAGCGCCCAAGCTCTCACCTTTTCCGCAAAGTCACTCAAGCATGTCCGGAGCGGGAGGCAAGTGGATGGACGGAGGAGGACATTACGAAGCTTCAGGAGGCCGGATACCTGTCCGCAAACATCACGCACCGGCTTCCGGCCTAAGGACAAATCATCCCCACCCTGAAACCCCAGGAGAGGGTAGTGTTCCTCTCCCACTTCGTCCGCAGATTGGGATTCCCCCTCCACCCATTCGTCTGCGGGCTTATGTTCTACTACGGGCTGGACTTCCATGATCTGGCCCCCAATTTCATCCTCAACATCTCGGTGTTTATCTCGTGTGCGAGGCCTTCCTCCGCATTACGCCCCACTTCGGCCTATGGCTGAAGACCTTCAACGTGAAGCCAAAGGTGGCGGTTGGCCAGCAAGCGGAGTGCGGAGGCGCCATGGTGGGCAAGATGCCCAATATCACCTGGCCCGAAGGCTCCTTTGTGGAGACCGTGAAGGGGTGGCAATCGGGGTGGTTCTACATCACCGAGCCGCGTGACACCAATTGGGCGGCGACCCCCGAATTTCGATCTGGCATCCCCATGCGGCTCACCTCCTGGAAAGAGAAGGGCTTAGACTGGGGCTCATCAGTGGAGCTTACTGGACTTCAGACCTGCGTCAAAAATATGATAGGCAAGAAAATCAAGCTTGTCAACGTGGTCCAGGTCATGCTCATCCGCCGGATCCTTCCGTGTTAGAGACGGGCTTGCAATATGTGGGAGTTCGACCTGGCCGAACACCAAATGCTACGAGAGCTCTTCGACACGACGCACGAAGACGTCTGGAAGGTGATGTTCAAGGCCGCCAAGGTACCATCGCCCACAGCCGAAGATCGCGGACTCAGCGCAAACCGCCCCGCCAATCCGGTAAGTTTTTATATTTTGCAAGATGTGCCTATCCCCAGCACATTCGCGGGAGGAATCTAAGCCTCCATGCCAATTTAACAGGACTGGGTAGCGATAGCGGAGCGGATTGACTGTCCGGCTCCACTACTCAAAGATCCAGCATCGCCTCTCTTAACGAAGATGTTGTTTTCGGCGCCCTATGAGGTGCCGGAGAAGAAGGCAAAGAAGAAGGCCGCGGGGACCAGAAAAGGTCTTCGGCGCAAGGTTGTATCGGACTCGACGTCCGAAGACACCAAGGCACACTCCTCCCACGAAGACGAGGAGGAGGAAGAGGAAATCCCTCCCTCCCCAACCGGGGGGGGGGGAGAAGAAGAGAAAGGCCGCCCTACAGGGGGAGGACGGAACGTCCAAGAAGGGAAAGATCTTCCTTCAGGACCACTCCACCACAGCCACCTACAGCGACGAGGAGTGATTGCCCAGGGACAAGCCCTTGGCTAAGTCGTAAGTATCCGGACACTATGATACTTCCAGTATGTTTTGCTTTATTGCTTCTTATAATGCCGAACATGCATATGCAGTCCGGCCAAATCCCACATCGAGGTATCCTCTTCGGAGGAGTCCCTGGACCCCTCGGCGATGAACATCAATTCACTCCCGACGACCTCCTCCCCTAGGCCCGTGGACGACACCGAAGTGTTGTCCCAGAGGATACCGGACCAGGGGAGACAGTTCTGGAGACGCTCTCAAGCGAGATCCCAATCGCCGGGCACATGGGAGGGAAGACCCCCATGGACTCTGATGACGGGGGCTGCAGCAAGTTTGGCCCCAGCCGAATACGGCTCCGGAACCCCAGGTGGTTCCGAACTCAGGCAGGCAGCCACTCGCTAAGGAGGGCGAGCCGCCTGTACCGATGACCTCTGTCCATCCAGAGGCATCGGATAACTTGCTGGAAGCTCTTCGTGGCGCTTCCATTGATGACGAACACCGTACTCTTCTGAGTGCGGTGATTGAGAAGGTCCGGTCAGCCAAAAGCGGATTGATCGAAGCCTGCACCAGCCTCCTAACAGGCTTTGAGGTAACTAACAAAATTGTAAGAAAATATCACAGTATAGACAGAAGCCCCTGATGCTCTGTTTGGTGTTCGGAAAGAAAGGCCGAACAGAGGATCAAATAATATCACAGGAGTCTAACAGAAGATGTCTATGTGAATAAGCAAGCATCACTACTGGTCGCTGCCGCTCGTACTGCAGAGGTCTCTGGACTGAAGCGGAACCTAGGGCGGGCCAAGGGAGAGCTCGGCCTCGGGAAGAGGCAGCTCGAGGAGAACAAAGTTACACAATACCCCGTCTATATATTAAAAAGGAAAAAGTGTTTTTGCTAAGGAAAGCGTTATGGACTTTACTAGGGGCCATGACTGAAGTGGCGGCCCTTAAGACGGCACTGATCGAGGCCGAAGACAAAGCGGCCAGGGAGCATGCTGAGCGCGAGAAGCAAGAGGCTCGGGTCAGCGAGGTCCAGCAAGAGCTCCAAGATTTCGTTCAAAAATACGAGTCCTTGGAGCGTGACTCTAAGACGCAAGAGTCCGAGTTTGCTAAGGACCTCCAGAGCGCGCGAGACGCCAAAGCTGAAGCCCAAAAGGCCCTCCAGGAGATTCAGGCAGCCAAGAAGATTGCAGCGGGTAAGGCATTCATTATGCAAAGCAAGCATGTGAAGGAGACTTTCCTATTACTTACCCGAATTTGGAATTCTCCAGGAGCGTTTGCAAATCTGCCGTGCAGCACATCTGATGCCGCAGATTTCTACCAAGCTGAGGAAGGGAGCTCGACGGAGAAGTTGTTCTGGTCCCAGTATATTGGGACCGAACATCTGATGCCCTTGAGAGACCAGCTGAAGCAACTGGTCGAACATCACAAGGCGGCCGAACTGGCCATGAAGGACCTCATAGTCCGACTGTGGCCTGCAGAGCCCCTGCCTAGTAGCTACTTCGGCCTAGTAAAGTGGCTTATAAATGCCTACCCGCAACTTGAAGTCATAAAGTGGTCAGTTTGCATTGAAGGTGCACGCATGGCCTTCGCCCGCGTGAAAGTGCACTGGGCGAAGATGGACGCCGAGAAGCTGATGACGGAGGGGCCACCGAAGGGCAAGGAGCACCGCCACCACGAAAAGTATTATGACAGTGTCCTGAAGGGCTCCCGCCTTGTGGCGGAGCAATGTGCTAAGGATGTAATATTTGAGTGAATGTACTCATTTGATCCTGTAATATGAAAAGAAGTTCATTTGCACAATATAACGCTTTGCTGATTTAAAATTTTACCTTCTGTGCGGCCGCTTATAAAATCTAAGAGTTGGCCAGTCATCGGTTTCTGCCCCCATATAATTAGTACATGGGTGTTCGGGATAAATCTAAACACTCTTTATCCAAATTTTTGGTCCTTTAAGGAGGTGTTTAGCACAACGAACAAGGCAATCGGACTATACAGCTTTATCACTCTCACTTAGCCATAGAAGTTCTATAATTTTAAATTTTGGCGTAGCCCCTGGTATTCGGAAGGCCGAACTTGGGGCGCTATACACGCCTAAACCGGACAAAAACCGATTCCTCGCCCGAAGCGGAAAAATCTAGAAGGATTTGAAACCTCTAGAACAACGACTAGCTCTCGCCGCATCATGACAGTCAGCTTTCAGCTTTCTCTACTAAAGGTGCTCGTCCGGAAGAACCGTGGCACAATCGCAGTAGTTCTCCCTGCGCCACCTTAGCCGATATAGCGGAATGTAAGGCAGTAAAACATGGGAGCCGGGCAAACCCAACTATTGACCCAAGACATGATTTGGAGCTGATGCATATAATGCTATAAGTTCGAGGTGCCGCACTATCGAAAGTGTTCGGACTTTTCTTGCCGTGTTATGGGGTGCACTGAAGCCCCTGGCAAACTGAATCGTACAAAAATGTACTTGTGAAATTTGTAATAAATAAATAGTCAAGGTAAAAGATAAAGAGATGTAATAATAAGCCGACGTTGTACATTATTTTCCCTTGTTTATTTGAATAACTAGACAATACCCCGCGCGTTGCTGCGGAACCGATTCAAATATATTTTGATGATATTCGATTGTATTGGTCCTTATATCATTACATAATCACCCTCATCAATCTGAAAGTTACATGTTATCTATATAAGTATCTATAAAGGGGAGCTATGTTTGGTTAGGAACTTGGAATCAATAAAAATAACCACTACAGTTAATTTGGAACTGCACTAATTAGTTACAAAATTGTCATCTTGAAATTGCAACTACATATGACAAAAAATAAGGAATGGACTTAGTAGTCGCAAGCATATGTATGTTATGGAAATATAACAAAACAAATTAAATGTTTTTGGTAGTAACACTGACTTAAACTTGTTTTGGCAGCTGGAAAACATGACATATCCTAAAGCATCCATGCGGCTGAACTTAACACTAAATTTGGTAAATCATCTCCAAAAAATCAGTGGAAAAATTATCACATTAGTTATGGTGCCTCACAAACAAATGATGGATGAGTTATTGTTGTCACATCAGACATGATAACTATCCTTGACCATCAGTGTTAATTGCATCTGAAGTACTTGGGAAGTGTTCCTGCTGCATGGATATAAACTAATCATAAATTTAGTTGTGAAACCAATAGATGATAAAGAAATTATAATATTTGAAGATTAAATCATATATATTATTGACAGAAAATAAATCACTAAAATTGAAAGCTGACCTCAGATTTTTGAACCGATTCTACTTGGATAAGCAACAACCAAGTGTATATATTGATCTCTATTACCACATTCTGCAAGGAATAAAGAAGTGTAAGAAAAGTTGTCTAAGGGAGAATAGGGTGCATTTTGTAAATAGAGGAAGCAAACAATGCAAAACGAAGTCAGAAATAGATCGATGCAATAATAATTTGATATACCTTCTCCAAATGGACAGGATGCAGCAGGCAAGAAGAAATGTACAGAAACTAATAGAGAAAAAGAAGCGCATAAGTACTGCATGAAACAACTTATTTGGCAACATCAGGTTTAATGATTCAGTTAATAGGAATCTACTTATATGTGTGTCACGGAGAAAATAGCAGGTAAATCCTAAACATATTTCGACTCCAAACAAAATTTCATGTGACATGTTTAAGATATGCACATGTTGAAGTCTGATGCTACTATATCTATCCTAAACTTCACAAAGGCATATAATCGATGGATTGAAGTTGCAACACTTCTATAAGAACATGTTTGGAAGAGCAATTGTTTACAGACCTGTTCAATGGAGCAATTTGCAAACTTGTATACTTTTAGAAATGTCATCATAGTTCTAAATTCAGATGAAGGGAACGGCACATTAGTCAATATAACACAAAATAACGGGCAAATAACACAGTAAAGTTGAAAGTCTAATTGTGAAGGAAACAATATTAAGTCTTGGTAGGCATCAATCCATTACACAAAGACATATATCAGCAATCAAACAATGTATAATCAATTTTGTTACCTTATGTCCAAGTGAAGAGCATCTCCGTGAAGTCTGTGAAAGACTAAAAGTACGCAGAGTTGGTAACTTGGACCGGTGAGTGTACAACAGGGAGGTGTCGCCTGCTCGCCTACCTCGGCAGTTACAGACCAGAATCATCATATTGATCCATTTCTATTGCATGGAGGAGCATCTTGACTATCTAGGAAATGAAGAGAAGAGCGATGTGCAGAATTGCAGACTATGTGTCACAAAAGAAGAAGATTGGAATTCGATGACATGGTGACTCAGTGGACTCTTGTATGGGTGTTCCTTCCATGCAAAAAAAAGACCTTCCATGCCATGGCTGAGGCCGTGCCTGACTCGCACCAATGTGTTCCTTTGATGATGAGAAGGAAAAAGATTGACAATTAGATGACACGGTGACCTGGTGGACTCCTCTGTACACTTGGGGTTCCTTCCAGGCAAAAAACAAAAGGAGACCTCCACGCCATGGCCGAGGCCCTGCTCAGCGACCCACCAAGCACTCCTTTCATCAGAACGGAAAAAGAAGCCAAATTCAGATTGGAAAGCCACCAGCGGCCGGTCTGATTTTGCTGGATCCACAATGAAAAAAGAAGTCAAATTCAAATTGGAAACCCACCAGCGGCTGGTCTGATCCTGCTGGAACCGGCCGTAAACGACCTCCCAGCGGCCGCGTACCTATCTTATAGCTGGAACGGAGACAAAGTGACAATCACAAGGAGGGGTAGACCAGGGCAAGCAGGGCGAACCTATAAGAAGGAGCGCGGGAGGCCGAGCCGTTTGTGATTCGAGAAGTGGAAGGGCAAAGGGAAGGTGTTGCATGATCTAGTGGATGTGTTGGTGCTAGCGTTTTTAGCAGTCGAGGAGTCGTGGAAGGTGGAGCCAACAGCCAATGCAAGGGACGGAGTGTGGAGGTTGATCGCAAATCTGACGAGTGAGCCGCCCCATTGGAGTACCGTGAGGTAGATGGGCAGATCGCGGACGGTACAACGCTGCACAGAGTTATCTTGAGGAAAAAAATGTATGTTAATAGAAAAATCGCTGATGTGGCATAGTGGTGAGGTGGATAGGCTGCATGTCAAGAGAAATAGGATAGTGGGGATGAACTATTTAGGTATTATAGATACGTCAAGGCGTATGTATACAAATAGTGCGATAAGCGAAATAGGACTATTTGACATGTCCTAACCAAGAGCGAGTTGCATGCGGGTATGTAAAACAGGTATAGCGGTCGTTATCAGAGACCACCTAGGGGTTCCCTTGTACATCGAAGCTCCTTGCCTCCTTGGTGTTTCCGTCCCGTGATAGGTCCGATAATCAGGCTACGGGAAGAGTCTCCAGACAATAGGAACCTGAAAGAAAGAAAAGGGGTGAAGGTGTACGGATCCTGGGGCGGCCGAGCCGCATTGTGGACCGCATTCTAGCTGTGCCTCCGTCCATGCCCATGGTATTTTAAGTGCATAATTATGTACACGGGGCGCAAATTTCATCGCTTGCCTGGGAATAGGGCGGAGGCCGAATTGCTAGGCAAGCTCTGGACGTGCCGGACGATCCTGTTGCAGAGTACTTCAGACTCGCTTGGTGGTGTCCGGGGGCTTTATTGCCGAATTAGAGGTCTGCCTAAGAAGGTTGCTCTGTACTTTTGCCGCGAGGGCCGCAGTGTGCTCCTCCATACGGAGGGAGCGCTCTGTGTTTCCATTGACTGTTACAACCCCGCGAGGTCCTGGCATCTTGAGCTTGAGGTAGGCATAATGCGGCACCGCATTGAATCTGGCGAATGCGGTTCATCCCAGCAGTGCATGATAGCCACTGTGGAAGGGGACGATATCAAAGATTAACTCCTCGCTTCGAAAGTTGTCCGGAGATCGGAAGACTACTTCCAGTGTGATTGAGCCCGTGCAATAGGCCTCTACACCTGGTATGACACCTTTGAAGGTGGTTTTGGTGGGTTTGATCCTTGAGGGATCGATGCCCATTTTGCACACTGTATCCTGATAGAGCAGGTTCAGGCTGCTTCCACTGTCCATGATGACTCGTGTGAGGTGGAATCCATAAATGATGGGGTCGAGGACCAGCGCGGCCAAGCCGCCATGACGGATACTGGTCGGATGGTCCCTGCGATCGAAGGTGATCGGACAAGAAGACCATGGGTTGAACTTTGGGGCGACTGGCTCGATCACGTAGACGTCCCTTAGTGCGCGCTTCCGCTCCCTCTTGGGAATATGGGTTGCGTATATCATATTTACCGTTTTTACTTGGGGAGGAAATTTCTTTTGTCCTCCTGTGTTCGGTGACCGGGGTTCCTCGTCGTCATCACTATGTCGCCCCTTTTCCTTGTTTTCAGCATTCCACTTGCCGGACTATTTAAACACCCAACATTCTCTATTGGTGTGGTTGGCTAGTTTATCAGGGGTGCCATGAATTTGACATGAACGATCGAGTATGCGGTCCAGACTGGACGGGTCCGGATTGTTTCTTTTGAATGGCTTTTTCTGCTGACCGGACTTAGATCCACTGAATCCAGCATTGACGGTCGTGTCTTCGACGTTATCGCCATTACTTCGACGCTTGTGCCTGTTGCGTCGGGGCTTGCCGTTGCTATCTCTGGCATCTCAGGTGCCAGGATTTCTTGATGTGTTGTTGCTACGAGCCAACCAGCTATCCTCGCCCGCACAAAAGCGGGTCATGAATGTCGTGAGGGCTGCCATGGACTTCGGCTTCTCTTCACCGAGGTGTCGGGCAAGCCACTCGTTGCGGATGTTATGCTTAAAGGCCGCTAGGGCTTCGGCATCCGGACGATCGACAATTTGGTTCTTTTTAGTTAGGAACCGAGTCCAGAATTTCCTGGCTGAATCTCCG
The DNA here is from genome assembly GCF_002162155.2 of Triticum dicoccoides. Lineage (NCBI taxonomy): Eukaryota > Viridiplantae > Streptophyta > Magnoliopsida > Poales > Poaceae > Triticum > Triticum dicoccoides. The sequence goes on along the minus strand of NC_041389.1, from coordinate 27,075,400 downwards.
GGTTGTTGGGTTATATGACTTAAATCATCAGCATCTGGTGGCCGCACATAAGTGCCCTGGAAGTTATCCAGGAATGCGTCTTCCAGGTTCTCCCAACTTCCAATGGAGTTTGCCGGCAAACTATTCAGCCAATGCCGAGCCAGTCCCTTGAGTTTTAGTGGGAGGTATTTGATGGCATGTAGATCATCCCCGCGGGCCATGTGAATGTGGAGAAGAAAATCTTCTATCCATACCGCGGGGTCTGTAGTCCCATCGTAGGGCTCGGTATTCACGGGCTTAAACCCTTCTGGTAATTCATGCTCCATTACTTCGTCAGTGAAGCATAGGGGGTGTGCGGCGCCTCTATGTCGGGCTACATCATGACGCAGTTCAAATGAGTCTGGTCTGTTGTATTCTGCCCGGTCGGATTTGTATTTAGTATATCCGGTGTGGCGGTCCTCGTCACGCGTTGGGGCGTGCCCCCGTGATCCGTAGATCGATCTTGACTGTCCTGCTTTGTTTTCCAATTCGTCTTGCAGGTCATGCGTGTGGCCCTGGGCCTTCGTGTTTTTACTTGTTTGGTGACGGGGTGCTGGCTGGTGTTCAGGCCGATACGCTGCTTTGTCTCGGCCACGAATTGAGGTAACAACTTGCGCTTCGGGTAACTTTTGGTTGGGCGCTCGAGTCCATATTCCTCGGCTGCCAGGACTTCAGTCCATCTATCAGTTAGCAGATATTGATCAGCTTGAAGTTGCTGCTGTTTTTTCTTCAGGCTTTTTGCGGTGGCTATAAGCCGGCGTTTGAAGCGCTCCTACTTGACGGGATCCTCTGGCACGATAAATTCTTCGTCGCCGAGGCTCACCTCGTCTTTGGAGGGAGGCATGTAATTGTCATCCTCTGAGTCTCCATCAATTTATTGTTCATCAAGGCTGGCTTGCCCATCCTCCCGTCCGGCTTGCTCCAAGCTTGGCTGGGCGGGATTATTTTCGCCTTCGGCATCGTCCGGATTGCTATCGTCTCTTGTGCTGGTATCACTATGCTTGCTATGGCGGGGCTTAGAGCGGCGCCGCTGATGCCGACACTTAGATTGCTTCTCAAGGGGATTATCCTCCGTTGCCTCGTCGCCATTGCTTTCTTTGGGTGTGTCAACCATGTATATATCATATGATGAGGTGGTTGTCCAGCGCCCTGTGGGCGGTGGTTCTTGTTCTTCTCCGGCATCGTTGTCCATACCGTCGATGTCTTCGGAGTCGAAATCAAGCATGTTGTTTAAGTCGTCGATAGTGGCTATTAAGTGGGTGGTGGGTGGGTAAATAATTTCTCCGCCGTCCCCTTCCCACTCAAGCCGGACATAGTTCGGCCAAGAGTCTCCTGATAGGGAGAGAGATTTTAACGAGTTCAGCACGTCGCCCAAGGGCGAGTGCTGAAAAATATCCGCGGAGGTAAACTCCATGATCGGTGCCCAATCAGGTTCGATAGGCACGGATGCGCGCGGTTCGGAGCCTATGACCGGAGACGAGTTTGAGGGTCCGATGACATAGACCTCCTTGGAGGCGAAGTCTGTGTTCGGCTCTATCGGAAATGAGTATGCGGCCTCCGTGGCGGGGTCTATCCACCCGTCCTCGGACGGCATGATCTGCTCTGGATCTAAGGCCAGAGCAGCTGCTGGTGCGTTCTCCTGAACACCGTCCGATGGCAGATCTAAGTCTTGCTCATCGTGATTGTACGGCGCACCTATCATGGGCTCGAATCCATTGAAGATCAAGTCTCCGCGGATGTCGGCAGTGTAGTTTAGGCTTCCAAACCTAACCTGATGGCCAGGGGCGTAGCTATCAATCTGCTCCAGATGGCCAAGCGAGTTGGCCCGTAGTGCGAAGCCGCCGAATACGAAGATCTGTCCGAGGAGGAAAACCTCACCCTGGATCACATCGTTATGGATGATTGAAGGAGCCATCAAGCCTTACCGTGACGACACAGTGGAACTCTCAATGAAAGCACCAATGTCGGTGTCAAAACCGGTGGATCTCGGGTAGGGAGGCTAATGGTAACAGGAGGCGGGGGACACAATGTTTACCCAGGTTCGGGCCCTCACGATGGAGGTAATACCCTACTTCCTGCTTGATTGATCTTGATGATATGAGTATTACAACAGTTGATCTACCACGAGATCGTAGAGGCTAAACCCTAGAAGCTAGCCTATGATTATGATTGTTGTTGTCCTACGGACTAAACCCTCCGGTTTATATAGACACCAGAGGGGGTTAGGGTTACACAGGGTCGGTTATAGAGAAGGAAATCTACATATCCGAATTGCCAAGCTTGCCTTCCACGCAAAGGAGAGTCCCACCCGGACACGGGACGAAGTATTCAATCTTGTATCTTCATAGTCCAACAGTACGGCATAAGCATATAGTCCGGCTGTCCAAGGACCCCCTAATCCAGGACTCCCTCACCGTGAAAGGTTTATTTTTCCTGCCCATAGACTGGTGGTCGGGTGTCCCGCCAGGATGTATCCGTTTGGCCCGGGCTGCACACTGCTTCAAGGCAGCGGGCTCCAGTTGAGTTTTCTGGGCCCTCCATGTACTTTCCATCGCACAATACTTTTGTACTACTTGCGACAATTCCGTGAAACTCTGTATGTGGCAACGGTCGAGGGCGTTCAATATTCCCTTGTTGGTACAGTTACGATAGAAAATCGAAACTACGTCATCGTACGAGCAGTCTTCGATCCTGTTTTTAACAAGCAGGAATCCGGCCCAAAAGTGGTGGACCGTTTCCTGAGGCTGCTGCCGCACATACATTAGGTCGTATATATCTGGGGGACTTGAGTTGCTTGGAGAATATAGATTGTGGTGGGTGGGTGGATTAAATTTTGGATCCTATCCCATGTCTGTGTTCGGAGCTAGAACGGCTTCCAGGGCAACCAGCTCAGGTCCAGTTAGGCACAAGGGCTCCGGCAATCCTATGCTTGAACCAGAGTCCAGAAGGCGTAAGGTCCCAGCCGAAGGGGAAGTATCCGGCTCAGGGGATTCGGAGACCCGAACATACTTGGTTTTCAATATGGGGAGGGAAGTGTCTTTGGCCAGTTCCTCAACGACCACTACTAAGTGGGTCATTGGTGGGTGATTAATTTCCCTCTGGTCGGGCATGAGCCCGATCGATCATAGTTCATTGAGACCCCCAGAATGGCGATGCAGTCCAGAAGTTCGTTTAGAGACAAAACATCCGTCGGATCCAACTTTTCGGAGTACTTAGGACCGATGCAGGGACGGTGTCCGGTGGCCATGGAGGGCGTTGCGGGCTCGATGGTCGCACGAGACCCTATGGTGAAGCCGCCAGACTGGAGGGTCTGCCCCGAAGCTAGGCACCCTCCGGAAGTGATATTGTTGTTAATGACTAGGCGAGCCATAGATCACTTTTTGCAGACAGCACGGCAGAGCTCTCAATGAAAGCACCAATGTCGGTGTCAAAACCGGTGGATCTCGGGTAGGGGGGCCCAAGCTGTGCGTCTAAGGATCAATGGTAACAGGAGACCAGGGGACACGGTGTTTACCCAGGTCCGGGCCCTCTTAAGAGAGGTAAAACCCTACTCATGCTTGATTATATTCGACGAGTATGAAGGTTACAAGAATTGATCTACCTCGAGATCGTAATGGCTAAACCCTAGATGTCTAGCCTATGAATATTCCAATGACGGTGAAGGAGATAGCCTCTACGGACTAACCCCTCCAGTTTATATACACACCGGAGGGGCCGAGGGTTTGTACAAGGTCGGTTCATCAGGGAACGAAGCTTCCAGACTCTAATCTTGCTGCCCATGTATTGAGAAGTCCCATCCGGACATAAAGAATAATCTTCTTCTTGATCTTGTACGGACCATCCAACCCGGCCTATACTCTTGGGCCGGACACCTGAGGACCCCCGAATCTAGGACTCCCTCAGTCATCTCGTCTGATCTTATACCACAATGCACCGCATACCGGGCATGCATTCAAATCCTTGTACGCACCGCGGTAGAGGATGCAGCCATGAGGGCATGCATGTATCTTCTACACCTCCAATTCTAGATGGCATAGAACCTTCTTTGCTTCGTACGTACTATCGGGCAATTCATTATCCTTTGGAAGCTTCTTCTTTAATATTTTCAGTACCTTCTCAAACCCGTTGTCAGATCGCCATTGTCTGCCTTCCATTGCAGCAATTTCAGTGTGGTACCGAGCTTTGTGTTGCCATCTTTGCAATTTTGGTACAACCCTTTTTGTGATCCTCTAACATGCGATCGAACTTCAACTTCCCCCTTTCACTTTGGCATTGTCTCTTTGCATCAACAATGACCCGGCGAAGATCATCATCCGGCACGTCGTCCGGTTCCTCTTGATCTCCAGCTTCCCCCATTGCAGCATCACCATATTCAGGGGGCAGATAGTTGACATCATCCTCTTCTTCTTCGTTGTCTTCCATCATAACCCTTCTTTCTTCGTGCTTGGTCCAAACATTATAGTGTGGCATGAAACCCTTCTCAAGCAGGTGGATGTGAAGGGTTTTTAGGTCAAAGTAAGACTTCGTATTCCCATAGATAGGGCATGGACAACACATAAAACCATTCTGCTTGTTTGCCTCAGCCACTTCGAGAAAATTATGCACACCCTTAATGTACTCGGAGGTGCGTCTGTCTCCGTACATCCATTGCCGGTTCATCTGCGTGCATTATATATAATTAAGTGTGTCAAAAACCATTATAGAACATCATGAATAGAGAAGTGACCAAATTAATAGAAGTTCATCATCACATTAAAACCAACGTACAGTAGTGATCAAATGTTATTACTAAAAAAATACATAAAGTTCATACATAGCTCTCCTTGAACAACATATAGCTCTCTAGAGCATCTAATTAAACCATACATTCAAACTATGTAAAACATTTCAATGCAACAACAAATGCGATCATAATCGCAACTAAGGTAACAATTGATCCAACGACATAATGATACCAAGCCTTAGTATGAATGGCATATTTTCTAATCTTTCTAATCTTCAAGCGCATTGCATCCATCTTGATCTTGTGATCGTCGACGACATCTGCAACATGCAATTCCAATTTCATCTTCTCCTCCTCAAATCTTTTCAATTTTTTCTTCAAGTAATTGTTTTCTTTTTCAACTAAATTTAACCTCTCGACAATAGGGTCGGCTAAAATTTCCGGTTCACATACCTCCTAGATAAAAACATCTATGTCATGTTGGTCGACATAATTGTCATAAACACTAAATGAAACAAATAGTTATAAAAGATAATATATATATACCACATCCGAATCATAGACAGGACAAGGGCTGATGGAGGTGGATACCAAAACCATCCCACTATATAATAACAAACAATAATAAAAGTAAGAAAAACATACAAGTATCTATCTAAATCATACAAGTAAGATTTTTTTTTCTTTGAGAAAGAAGATAAGAACAAGAGGCTCACCACGGTGGTGCCAGCGACAAGAGCAGCACGGGCAATCGACTGCGGTGAGGACGGGGACAACACAGGACAGACCGCCAAACCTAGACAAATCTTGAGGAAAATGGAGTTTGGACAAGGAGCTTCGAGAGGAGAAAGCTTAAGTGTGGCTCGGGCATTTCATCGAACACCTCATGTGCATAAGAGGTGAGCTAGAGCACCACAAACCTCTCCCACGTCCGGCCAAAAAAACAGAGAAGTGGCTCTGTTCGCGGGCAGGGGCGGGGGTATATATAGGGGATATATTTAGTCCCAATTTGTGGCTACACACCGGGACTAAAGGACAACCTTTGGTCCCGGTTCCAGCCACCAACCGGGACTAAATATGTTGGGCTAGGAGTGAGGCCCATTGGTCCCGGTTCATGTCTGGAACCGGGACCAAAGGGGTCAGACGAACCGGGACCAATGGCCCCCAAGGCCCCCGAGGCCCGGCCGGTGCCCTGGCCTCACGAACCGGTACTGATGCACCCTTTGGTCCCGGTTCATGAGTGAACCGGGATTAATGCCCTTATCCTGGCCTCAACCAAAGCCTTGTTTTCTACTAGTGTACATGCCTATATTACATTGATGAATTGGAGCTAGTTCTGTGTCGCCCTAGGTTATGACTGCTACATGATGAATATTATCCAACACAATTATCCATCATTGATCCAATACCTACGAGCTTTTCAAACATTGATCGTTGCTAAGTTACTTTCGTCGTTCTGCTGTTACAATCACTACAAAACTGTTATTGTTATTGTTGCCACTGTTACCGTTACTTCCATACTACTTTGCTACTAAATAATTTGCTGCAGATATTAAGTCTTTCAGGTGTGGTTGAATTGACAACTCAACTGCTAATACTCGTGAATATTCTTTGGCTCCCCTTGTGTCGAATCAATAAATTTGGGTTGAATACTCTACCCTCGAAAACTGTTGTGATCCCCTACACTTGTGGGTTATCAGACAACAACCCGACAGCACAGCCGGAGACGCTCCTTCGCGTCAAGCCGAAGCCCACGTCCCTTCCCTGCTCTCCCCTATGCAACCGTGACGTCCAAATCGGACGCCGCGTGAAGGAGGAACCCCTCTAGTCGCTGCCTCGACGCGTGAAGGTGGAGCAGATCTCGTGGCCACCCCGCCGCGTGAAGGAGGAGTGCCGCATGCCGCCGTGCCTGCCCCAAGGGATCGTCATGAGGGCGCGCGCACGCCTTAGCCACTACCTCAGTGGCCGTAGCAGCTTGTCCTCCCGGAACGCCCTAACAATGGTAGCAACTTGTCCCCTCAGAGTGCCCTAACGGTGGTGGAGTATGCCGACTGGGAGCGGTGCCGGTGGGACAAGCGCAATGCGGCGCATCGATTGAAGTTTGCGAACTTCGACGTTGATAATCCACAAGTATAGGGGATCGCAACAGTTTTCAAGGTTAGAGTATTCAACCCAAATTTATTGATTCGACACAAGGGGAGCCAAAGAATATTATCAAGTATTAGCAGTTGAGTTGTCAATTCAACCACACCTGAAAGACTTAATATCTACAACAAAGTATTTAGTAGCAAAGTAGTATGGAAGTAACGGTAACGGTGGCAAAAGTAACAGTAGCTGTTTTGTAACAATCGTAAAAGTGGCAGCGGAAAAGTAACTTAGAAAGGATCGATATGAAACGAGCTCGTAGGCAATGGACCAGTGATGGATAATTATGTTGGATGCAATTCATCATGCAACAATTATAACATAGGGTGACGCAGAACTAGCTCCAGTTCATCAATGTAATGTAGGCATGTATTCCGAATATAGTCATACATGCCTATGGAAAAGAACTTGCATGACATCTTTTGTCCTACCCTCTCGTGGCAGCGGGGTCCTATTGGAAACTAAGGGATATTAAGGCCTCCTTTTAATAGAGTACCAGACCAAAGCATTAGCACTTAGTGAATACATGAACTCCTCAAACTAAGGTCATCACTGGGCCGACTATTTCCACTCCGGGGTTTGCCGGACCCTAACACGTAGTAGGTGACTATAACTTGCAAGATAGGATCAAGAACTCACATATATTCATGAAAACATAATAGGTTCATATCTGAAATCATGGCACTCGGATCATAGTGACAATCATTAAGCATGGCAAAGTCATAGCAACATCAATCTTAGAACATATATAATGGATACTAGGGATCAAACCCTAACAAAACTAACTCGATTACATGGTACTCATCCAACCTATCACCGTCCAGCAAGCCTATGATGGGATTACACACGCACGGCGGTGAGCATCATGAAATTGGTGATGAAGGATGGTTGATGATGACGATGGCGACAGATTCCCCACTCTGGAACCCAGAACGGACTCCAGATTAGCCCTCCCGAGGAAGAACAGGGCTTGGCGGCGGCTCCGTATCGTAAAACGCGATGAATCCTTCTCTATGATTTTTTTTCTCCCTGAACGTGAATATATGGAGTTGAAGTTGAGATCAGTGGAGCTCCAGGGGGCCCACGAGGTAGGCGTCGCGCCCTCCACCCTCGTGGACAGGGTGTGGGCCCCCTTCTATTGATTCTTTCGTCGGTATTTTTTATTAATTCCAAAATGTGACTCCGTGAAGTTTCAGGTCATTCCGAGAACTTTTATTTCTGCACAAAAATAACACCATGGTAATTCTGCTGAAAACAGCATCAGTCCCGGTTACTTCCATTGAAATCATGCAAATTAGAGTCCAAAACAAGGGCAAAATTGTTTGGAGAAGTAGATACGTTGGAGAGGTATCACTCCCCCAAGCTTAAACCTTTGCTTGTCCTCAAGCAATTCAGTTGACAAACTGAAAGTGATAAAGAAAAACTTTTACAAACTCTGTTTGATCTTGTTGTTGCAAATATGTAAAGCCAACATTCAAGTTTTCAGCAAAGATTATGAACTAACCATATTCACAATAACATTAAGGTCTCATGTTTATTCATATCAATGGCATATCAACTAGCGAGCAATAATAATAAATATCGGATGACAACACTTTCTCAAAACAGTCATGATATAATATAACAAGATGGTATCTCGCTAGCCCTTTCTGGGACCACAAAACATAAATACAGAGCACCCCTGAAGATCAAGGACTGACTAGACATTGTAATTCATGGCAAAAGAGATCCAGTCACAATCATACTCAATGTAAATTAATAACAATGCATACAAATGACAGCGGTGCTCTCCAACTGGTGCTTTTTATAAGAGGATGATGACTCAACATAAAAGTAAATGGGTAGGCCCTTCACAGAGGGAAGCAGGGATTTGTAGAGGTGCCAGAGCTCGAGTTTTGAAACAGAGATAAATAATATTTTGAGCGGCATACTTTTGTTGTCAACATAACAACCAAGAGATCTCGATATCTTCCATGCTACATACATTATAGGCGGTTCCCAAACAGAATGGTGAAGTTTATACTCCCCCACCACCAACAAGCACATTCCACGGCTGGTCCGAAACAACTGGCACAGTCCAACTAACAATAATCTTGGGGGAGTTTTGTTTGCAATTATTTTGATTTGATTTGAGCATGGGACTGGGCATCCCGGTTACCGGCCATTTTCTCGTGAATGATGAGCGGAGTCCACTCATCGTGAGAATAACCCACCTAGCATGGAAGATATAGATAGCCCTAGTTGATACATGAGCTATTCGAGCATACAAAACATAATTTCATTTGAAGGTTTGGAACTTGTCACATACCAATTTACTTGGAATGGTAGGTAAATACCGCATATAGGTAGGTATGGTGGACTCATATGGAATAACTTTGGGGTTTATGGAAGTGGATGCACAAGCAGTATTCCCGCTTAGTACAAGTGAAGGCTATAAAGAGACTAGGAAGCAACCAACTAGAGAGCGACACAGTCATGAACATGCATTAAGATTAACCAACAATGAGTGCAAGCATGAGTAGGATGAACATAAATATCGTGGAGGCTATGTTGATTTTGTTTCAACTACATGCGTGAACATGTGCCAAGTCAAGCCACTCGAATCATTCAAAGGATGATACCACCCTATCATACCACATCACAACCATTTTAATAGCATGTTGGCACGCAAGGTAAACCATTGTAAACTCCTAGCTAATTAAGTATGTCATGAGTAACTATAATCTCTAATTGTCATTGCAAACATGTTTCATTCATAATATGCTGAATCAGGATGATGAACTAATCATATTTACAGAAACAAGATAGGTCGAGTTCATACCAGCTTTTCTCACCTCAATTATTTCATCATATATCGTCATTATTGCCTTTCACTTGCACGACCGAATGGTGTGGATAATAGTAATAGTGCACGTGCATTAGACTAAGTTGGAATCTGCAAACATTTAATTCAGGAGAAGACAAGGTAATATGGGCTCTTTGTTAGATCAACAATAATGCATATGAGAGACACTCATCATTTTCGTTGTGGTCTTCACCTCTCAACTCCCAAAAAAAAGAATGAGAAAAACTATTTAAACGGGAAAGCTCCCAACAAGCAAAAGAAGAACGAGAAATATTTTTGGGTTTTCTTTAATACTACTACTACAAGCATGGAAAGTAAACTAGCTAAAAGCTACAACTAATTTTTTTTGTTTTTTTCTCAAAGTTTTTCAAACACACAAGAAGAAAGTAAGAAAAGAACAAAACTAGCATGGATAGTACAATGAAAAAGTATGAACACCGACAACTAGAATGAGTGTGTGAACATGAATGTAATGTCGGTGAGAAATGCGTACTCCCCCAAGCTTAGGCTTTTGGCGTAAGTTGGTCTACACCCATGGATCAAAGTGGTCCTCTCTGGTGTACTGAGGAGGGTCCTCGGGGTGCCACTGGTTAGCGAGCTCCTGCGGATCCGAGTGATAAATAGACTCCTGATATGGATCAGGAGATGGCTCTGGCTCTGGCTTTGGGGACCGTGTTCGCTCCCAGTATGCATAAATGTCATCGGGCAGGATGAGGTATGTGCCTGAATGTATGTTAAACAAAGACGATGCAGGCAAGGTAATAGTCTGACAAGTAGTTTTACTAAATACCAAGTTATAAATAAGTCTCTTCTACTTATCATTAACAATAAAATCATGTGCTACCATGCTTTTATAGTCTAAGAAAATAGTGGGCAACACATTTTCCTCTTTCTCATAATGCCTAATAGGTATCTCAAAGTATTTAGCAAGGCGTGAAGCAAAGATACCTCCAAAATGGGGCCCTTTGAAGGGTTTAGACTCAACCGTTTAGCAACCATAGCACCCAAACTGAAAGTTCTATCACGAAGTAAAGCATGGCGCAAAATGGCAAGGTCAGGAGCACTGAGGCCCCCACTGTTCCCGTGTCCAATTAAACATCTACTAGCAAATATCGAATAATAGTGTAGAACGGGAGAATGTATACTAGTAATTCTTGCATCTGACACTTTTCTCGTTTCCCCTACAACAATTTTATCAATAAATTCATCCACATCACTAGGATGTGGTTCCTCGACGCTGCCCTCAAAGGTCAACTTGCAAACCACACAAAAATCATAGAGTGACATCTCCTTAAACTTGTCATATAAATAAAAGTCCACGGAAGGTGGTGACCTCCTAGCATGGAAATGAAAGTTTTGCACGAAAAAATTAGTGAGTAGGAGGTATTGGTCCAACTTATCGTGGATGAATTCAGTGATGCCTTGCTACCTCTTGAGCACTGCGTTGGATTTCCCCGAAGAGGAGAGGATGATGTAGCAAAGTAGCGTAAGTATTTCCCTCAGTTTTTGAGAACCAAGGTATCAATCCAGTAGGAGACCACACACAAGTCCCTCGTACCTACACAAAATGATAGCTACTCGCAACCAACGCGATTAGGGGTTGTCAATCCCTTCACGGTCACTTACGAGAGTGATATCTGATAGAGATGATAAATAATATTTTTGGTATTTTTGATAGATAGATGCAAAGTGAAAAGTAAAAGACAAAGTAAAAACAAAGCAAGTAATAAAGCGACAGAGATTGATATGATGAGAATAGACCCGGGGGCCATAGGTTTCACTAGTGGCTTCTCTCAAGAGCATAGATATTCTATGGTGGGTGAACAAATTACTGTTGAGCAATTGACAGAATTGAGCATAGTTATGAGCATATCTAGGTAATGATCATGTATATAGGCATCACATCCGAGACAAGTAGATCAAAACGATTCTGCATCTACTACTATTACTCCACTCATCGACCGCTATCCAGCATGCATCTAGAGTATTAAGTTAAAAACAGAGTAACGCCTTAAGCAAGATGACATGATGTAGAGGGATAAATTCATGCAATATGATAAAAAAAACCATCTTGTTATCCTCGATGACAATAATACAATACGTGCCTTGCAACCCTTTCTGTCACTGGGTAAGGACACCGCAAGATTGAACCCAAAGCTAAGCACTTCTCCCATTGCAAGAACTACCAATCTAGTTGGCCAAACCAAAAAGGATAATTCGAAGATACTTGCAAAGATAACTCAATCATACATAAAAGAATTCAGCGAAGATTCAAATATTTTCCATAGATAATACTGGATCATAAACCCACAATTCATCGGTCTCAACAAACACACCGCAAAAAGAAGATTACATCGAATAGATCTCCACAAGAGAGGGGGAGAACATTGTATTGAGATCCAAAAAGAGAGAAGAAGCCATCTAGCTACTAGCTATGGACCCGAAGGTCTGAAGTAAACTACTCACACTTCATCGGAGGGGCTATGGTGTTGATGTAAAAGCCCTCCATGGTGGAAGCCCCCTCCGGCGGAGCTCCAGAACGGGCCCCAAGATGGGATCTCGTGGATACAGAAAGTTGCGGCGGTGGAATTAGGTTTTTGGCTCCCTCTCTGATCTGTCGGGGGTACATAGGTATATATAGGAGGAAGGAGTACGTCGGTGGAGCAACAGGGGGCCCACGAGGTAGGGGGCGCGCCCAGGGGGCGCCCTCCACCCTCGTGACCGCCTCTGGCACTTCTTGGAGTAGGGTCCAAGTCTCCTGGATCACGTTCGGTGAGAAAATCACGTTCCCGAAGGTTTCATTCCGTTTGGACTCCGTTTGATATTCCGTTTCTTCGAAACACTGAAATAGGCAAAAAACAGCAATTCTGGGCTGGGCCTCCGATTAATAGGTTAGTCCCAAAAATAATATAAAAGTGGAAAATAAAGCCCAATATATTCCAAAACAGTAGATAAAGTAGCATGGAGCAATCAAAAATTATAGATACGTTGGAGACGTATCAGGCATCCCCAAGCTTAATTCCTGCTCGTCCTCGAGTAGGTAAATGATATAAAAAAGAATTTTTGATGCGGAGTGATACTTTGGCATAATTTCAATGTAAATCTTCTTAATTGTGATATGAATATTCAGATCTGAAAGATTCAAGACAAAAGTTCATATTGACATAAAAGTAATAATACCTCAAGCATACTAATCAAAGCAATCATGTCTTCTCAAAATAACATGGCAAAAGAAAGTTCATCCCTACAAAATCATATGGTTAGGCTATGCTTCATTTTCGTCACACAAAGATGTTCCCAACTTCTATACCCCCGATGACAAGCCAAGCAATTATTTCATACTTAAATAATCTCAAACGTTTTCAACCTTCACGCAATACATGAGCGTGAGCCATGGATATAGCACTATGGGTGGAATAGAATATGATGATGGGGATTGTGTGGAGAAGACAAAAAGGAGAAGATAGTCTCACATCAACTAGGCGTATCAACAGGATATGGAGATGCCCATCAATAGATATCAATGTGAGTGAGTAGGGATTGGCATGCAACGGATGCACTAGAGCTATGAGTATATGAAAGCTCAACAAAAGAAACTAAGTGGGTGTGCATCCAACTTGCTTGCTCACGAAGACCTAGGGCACTTTTGAGGAAGCCCATCATTGGAATATACAAGCCAAGTTCTATAATGAAGAATTCCCACTAGTTTATGAAAGTGACAACATATGAGACTCTCTTATCATGAAGATCATGGTGCTACTTTGAAGCACAAGTGTGGTAAAAGGATAGTAGCATTGTCCATTCTCTCTTTTTCTCTAATTTTTTTATTTTTTTTATTTGGGCCTTTTCTCTTTTTTTTATGGCCTTTCTTTTTCTTTTTTCGTCCGGAGTCTGATCCCGACTTATGGGGGAATCACAGTCTCCATCATCCTTTCCTCACTGGGACAATGCTCTAATAATGATGATCATCACACTTTTATTTTTCTTACAACTCAACAATTACAACTCGATACTTAGAACAAAAATATGACTCTATATGAATGCCTCCGGCGGTGTACCGGGATATGCAATGAATCAAGAGCGACATGTATGAAAATTATGAAGGTGGCCTTGCCACAAATACAATGTCAACTACATGTTCATGCAAAAAGCAATATGACAATGATGGAGCGTGTCATAATAAACGGAACGATGGAAAGTTGCATGGCAATATATCTCGGAATGGCTATGGAAATGCCATAATAGGTAGGTATGGTGGCTGTTTTGAGGAAGGTATATGGTGGGTGTATGATACCGGCGAAAAGTGCACGGTATTAGAGAGGCTAGCAAAGGCGGAAAGGTGAGAGTGCATATAATCCATGGACTCAACATTAGTCAAAAGAACTCATATACTTATTGCAAAAATTTAGAAGTCATCAAAAATCAAGTACTACGCGCATGCTCCTAGGGGGATAGATTGGTAGGAAAAGACCATCGCTCATCCCCGACCGCCACTCATAAGGATGCACAAGCCAGGTACACTTCATGTTTCAAATTTGTTACACAACTTTAACCATACGTGCATGCTACGGGACTTGCAAACTTCAACACAAGCATTTCTCAAATTCATAATCACCCAACTAGCACGACTTTGATATTATCACCTCCATATCTCAAAACAATTATCAAGCATCAAACTTATCTTAGTATTCAATTCACTCAAAAGAAAGTTTCACATATCTTGAATACCAAGTATATTAACATTAAGCAAATTACCATGCTATTAACGGCTCTCAAAATAATCTAAGTGAAGCATGAGAGATCAATAGTTTCTTTAAAACAAATCCACCACCGTGTTCTAAAAGATATAAGTGAAGCACTAGAGCAAAAATTATCACGCTCAAAAGATATAAGTGAAGTACTATGAGCAAAAACTATCAAGCTCAAAGGATATAAGTGAAGCACATAGAGTATTCTAACAAATTCCAATTCATGTATGGCTCTATCAAAAGGTGTGTACATCAAGGATGATTGTGGTAGACTAACAATCAAAGACACAAATAATACAAGACGCTCCAAGCAAAACACATAACATGTGGTGAATAAAAATATAGCTCCAAGTAAATTACCGATGGAAGTAGAAGAAAGAGGGGATGCCTTCCGGGGCATCCCCAAGCTTTGACTTTTTGGTGTCCTTGGATTATCTTGGGTGTGCCATGGGCATACCCAATCTTAGGCTCTTTCCACTCCTTGTTCCATAATCCATCAAAAGAATTCACCCAAAACTTGAAAACTTCACAACACAAAACTCAATAGAAATCTCGTGAGCTCCGCTAGTGAAAGAAAACAAAAGACTACTTCAAGGTACTGTAATGAACTCATTATTTATTTATATTGGTGTTAACCTACTGTATTCCAACTTCTCTATGAATTATAAACTATTTTACTAGCCATAGATTCATTAAAATAAGCAAACAACACACGCAAAACAGAATCTGTCAAAAACAGAACAGTCTGTAGCAATCTGTAACTAACGCAAACTTCTGGAACTCTAAGAATTCTACCAAAATAGGACGTACTGTAAAATTTGTTTATTGATCAGCAGCAAAACGAATCAACGCAAAAGCTCTTTTCTGTGATTTATTGAATTTTTTCTCGTGAGCGCAAAGTTTCTGTTTTTCAGCAGAATCAAATCAACTATCATCGTAGCTTATCCTATAGGTTCTACTTGGCACAAACACAAATTAAAACATAAAACCACATCCAAACAGAGGCTAGATGGATTATTTATTCCTAAACAGAAGCAAAAAACAAAAAACAAAAATAAAATTGGGTTGCCTCCCAACAAGCGCTATCGTTTAACGCCCCTAACTAGGCATAAAAGCAAGGATAGATCTAGGTTTTGCCATCTTTGGTAGGCAATCCATAAGTGGCTCTCATGATAGATTCATATGGTAATTTTATTTTCTTTCTAGGGAAGTGTTCCATACCCTTTCTCAAGGGAAATTGGAATCTAATATTCCCTTCCTTCATATCAATAATCGCACCAATCGTTCTAAGGAAAGGTCTACCAAGAATAATAGGACATGAAGGATTGCAATCTATATCAAGAAATATAAAATCTACGGGCACATAATTCCTATTTGCAACAATAAGAACATCATTAATTCTTCCCATAGGCTTTTTAATAGTGGAATCCGCAAAATGCAAGTTTAGAGAGCAATCTTCAAAATCACGGAAATCTAGCAAATCACACAAAGTTTTGGGAATAGTGGAGACACTAGCACCCAAATCACACAAAGCATGAAACTCATAATCTTTAATTTTAATTTTAATAGTAGGTTCCCACTCATCATAGAGTTTTCTAGGGATAGAAACTTTCAACTCAAGTTTTTCTTCATAAGATTGCATCAAGGCATCAACAATGTGTTCGGTAAAGGCCTTATTTTGACTATAAGCATGAGGAGAATCTAGCACGGATTGCAACAAGGAAATACAACCAATCAAAGAGCAATTTTCATAATTAAATTCCTTGAGATCCAAAATAGTGGGTTTAGCAACATCTCGGTTTTTATTTATTTCAATCCCACTTTCATCAATTTCATCATCAAGATCTAGAAACTCCGAATTCTTAGAATGCCTTCTAGGTAAAGGAAGATCATATTCAGTTTCATCAAGATTAATATTGCAAAACAAAGATTTAATAGGGGACACATCAATAACTTTTAGATCTTCATCTTGATTTTCATAGGAATTGGAAGAACACGCTTCAATAAAGGCATCTTTGGAAGCACGCATCCTAGCGGTTCTTTCTTTGCACTCATCAATGGAAATTCTCATGGCTTTGAGAGACTCATTGATATCATGCTTAGGAGGAATAGATCTAAGCTTTAAAGAATCAATCTCAAGATAAATTCTATCAATGTTCCTAGCCAAACCATCAACTTTAAGCAATTTCTCTTCAAGTAAAGCATTAAAATTCTTTTGTGTATTCATAAACTCTTTAACACTACTCTCAAATTCAGAGGGCATCTTATTAAAATTTCCATAAGAGTTGTTGTAGGAATTTCCATAATTATTAGAAGGATTACTAGGATAAGGCCTAGGATTAAAATTCCCTCTACACGCGTTGTTTCCAAAACTATTCCTACCAACAAAATTCACATCCATAGATTCATTATTATTCTTAAGCAAGGTAGACAAAGGAATATCATTGGGATCAAGAGGAGTATTTTTAGGAGCAAACATCTTCATAAGTTCATCCATCTTTTCACTCAAAACATTAATTTCTTCTAAAGCGTGACTTTTTTACTAGAAGATCTTTCGGTGTGCCATTGAGAATAATTAGCCATAATGTTATCAAGCAATTTTGTAGCATCTCCTAACATAATTTCCATAAACGTGCCTCCCGCGGCCGAATCTAAAATATTTCTAGAAGCAAAATTCAATCCGGCATAAAAAAATTTGTATGATCATCCATAAATTCAAACCATGAGTAGCGCAATTGCGAAGCATTAATTTCATTCTTTCCCAAGATTGGGCAACATGCTCATGATCAAGTTGTTTAAAATTCATGATATCGTTCCTAAGAGTGATAATCTTAGCGGGAGTAAAATACTTAGAGATGAAAGCATCTTTGCACTTGTTCCAAGAATCAATACTATTTTTAGGCAAAGATGAAAACCAAACTTTAGCACGATCTCTAAGTGAAAACGGAAATAACTTCAATTTGACAATATTGTTATCCGTATCTTTCTTCTTTTGCATATCACACAAATCAACAAATTTGTTTAGATGAGTAGCGGCATCTTCACTAGGAAGGCCGGGGAATTGACCTTTCATAACAAGATTCAACAAAGCGGTATTGATTTCACAAGACTCGTCATTATTAAGAGGAGCAATCAGAGTACTAAGGAAATCATTATTATTGGTATTCGAGAAATCACACAATTTGGTATTATCTTGCGCCATGGCAACAAGTAATCCAACACACAAGCAAATAGAAAGGCCACGGGGAAAAGGCAAACGGGAAAGAGAGGAGGAGACTGGGAAAGAGAGGGCGAATAAAACGGCAAGGGTGAAGTGGGGGAGAGGAAATCGAGAGGCAAATAATGTAATGCGAGAGATAGGGATTATGATGGGTACTTGGTATGGTTGACTTGCTTACGTGAGCCTCCCCGGCAACGGCGCCAGAAATTCTTCTTGCTACCCCTTGAGCACTGCGTTGGATTTCCCCGAAGAGGAGAGGATGATGCAGCAAAGTAGCGTAAGTATTTCCCTCAGTTTTTGAGAACCAAGGTATCAATCCAGTAGGAGACCACGCACAAGTCCCTCGTACCTACACAAAACGATAGCTACTCGCAACCAACGCGATTAGGGGTTGTCAATCCCTTCACGATCACTTACGAGAGTGAGATCTGATAGAGATGATAAATAATATTTTTGGTATTTTTGATAGATAGATGCAAAGTGAAAAGTAAAAGACAAAGTAAAAACAAAGCAAGTAATAAAGCGATAGAGATTGATATGATGAGAATAAACCCGGGGGCCATAGGTTTCACTAGTGGCTTCTCTCAAGAGCATAGATATTCTACGGTGGGTGAACAAATTACTGTTGAGCAATTGACAGAATTGAGCATAGTTATGAGAATATCTAGGTAATGATCATGTATATAGGCATCACGTCCGAGACAAGTAGATTGAAACGATTCTGCATCTACTACTATTACTCCACTCATCGACCGCTATCCAGCATGCATCTAGAGTATTAAGTTAAAAACAGAGTAACGCCTTAAGCAAGATGACATGATGTAGAGGGATAAATTCATGCAATATGATAAAAAACCCATCTTGTTATCCTCGATGGCAACAATACAATACGTGCCTTGCAACCCTTTCTGACACTGGGTAAGGACACCGCAAGATTGAACCCAAAGCTAAGCACTTCTCCCATTGCAAGAACTACCAATCTAGTTGGCCAAACCAAAAAGGATAATTCGAAGAAACTTGCAAAGATAACTCAATCATACATAAAAGAATTCAGAGAAGATTCAAATATTTTCCATAGATAATACTGGATCATAAACCCACAATTCATCAGTCTCAACAAACACACCGCAAAAGGAAGATTACATCGAATAGATCTCCACAAGAGAGGGGGAGAACATTGTATTGAGATCCAAAAAGAGAGAAGAAGCCATCTAACTACTAGCTATGGACCCGAAGGTCTGAAGTAAACTACTCACACTTCATCGGAGGGGCTATGGTGTTGATTTAGAAGCCCTCTGTGGTGGATGCCCCCTCCGGCGGAGCTCCGGAACGGGCCCCAAGATGGGATCTCGTGGATACAAAAAGTTGCGGCGGTGGAATTAGGTTTTTGGCTCCCTCTCTGATCTGTCGGGGGTACATAGGTATATATAGGAGGAAGGAGTATGTCGGTGGAGCAACATGGGGCCCACGAGGTAGGGGGCGCGCCCAGGGGGCACGCCGTCCACCCTCGTGACCACCTCTGGCACTTCTTGGAGTAGGGTCCAAGTCTCCTGGATCACGTTCGGTGAGAAAATCATGTTCCCGAAGGTTTCATTCCGTTTGGACTCCGTTTGATATTCCGTTTCTTTGAAACACTGAAATAGGCAAAAAAAACTGCAATTCTGGGCTGGGCCTCCGGTTAATAGGTTAGTCCCAAAAATAATATAAAAGTGGAAAATAAAGCCCAATATAGTCCAAAACAGTAGATAAAGTAGCATGGAGCAATCAAAAATTATAGATACGTTGGAGACGTATCATGCCTGCATTCTCAGCCAAATAATAAAAGTGTTCATAAATTCCAGCGGCCCTCAAGAATGCATCACAAGGCCATTCATACGGCCGAACCTCCGCGGTGTGGGGAAGGTTGTACTTGGGCTTTTTATTCTCTTCATTCTGCTTTTCCTTCGAGCTTCGACTCGAGGAGCCTCTCAACAATCTCTTCAATATTTTCTTCCTCTAAAAAATTTCTATAATTTTTAGTGACTCAAAATAAAAATGAACCAAACTCAACAAGATTGATAGCAACTACTCCTACAAGTGCCTAGAGGCTAAATCATGCATTCAAACTACTTTGGACCATATAAATTTGACATGCAAGCACAAGAACAGGGTCACCTAAGCAGCAAAAATTTGCAATAAATAAAGCACTAGGACAAAAACTAATTGGACCATTGGAGGAGTCACATACTGAAGAACAATCCCCCAAAGCAGTTTTGTGAATGGAGCTTTGAGCAAGGAGATCCAAAATGATAGCAAAACGAGCAAGAACACGGGTTTGAGCTGCGGGATGATTTTTTTCTAGAGGAAGAAAAGTGTGTGGGTACTAGAATAAGTGGAGGGGGGCCACATGAGACCCACGAGGAAGGGGCGCGCCCAGGGGGTAGGGTGCGCCCTCCACCATCGTGACCAAATGGTGGGTCCCCCTGGTGTGTTCTGAGTGCCAGAAATTCTCAAATATTCTACAAAAGATCGTATCCAATTTTCAGGGCATTTGGAGAACTTTTATTTTGGGGTTATTTTTTATTACTCGGATAATTCAGAAAACAGACAAAAAATACTATTTTTTCTTTATTTAGACTAAATAATAGAAAGTAAAAGGAGGGTACAGAAGGTTGTGCTTTCTAACTTCATCTATCTCATGCTCATCAAAAGGAATCCACTAACAAGGTTGATCAAGTCTTGTTAACAAACTTCTTCTGAATAACATGAAACCGGAGAATTTTCGAATAACACTAGGTTACCTCAACGGGGATATGCATGTCCCCAACAATAAGAATATCATATTTCTTTTTGACAATAGGAAGAGGGAATTCAAAATCTCCAATAGTAATCGTTGAAAATTTTTCAATAGTATTTATACTATGAACTTGAGGTTGTTTCTTCGGAAAGTGTACCATATGCTCATTACCATTAACATGAAAAGTGGCATTGCCTTTGTTGCAATCGATAACAGCCCCTGCAGTATTCAAAAAGGGTCTACCAAGGATGATTGACATACTGCCGTCCTCAGGAATATCAAGAATAACAAAGTCTGTTAAAATAGTAACGTTTGCAACCACAAAAGGCACATCCTCACAAATACTGATGGGTATAGCAGTTGATTTATCAGCCACTTGCAAAGAGATTTCAATAGGTGTCAATTTATTCAAATCAAGTCTCCGATACAAAGAGAAAGGCATAACGCTAACACCGGCTCCAAGATCACATAAAGCAGTTTTAACATAGTTTCTTTTAATGGAACATGGTATAGTTGGTACTCCTGGATCTCCAAGTTTCTTTGGTATTCCATCCTTAAAAGTATAATTAGCAAGCATGGTGGAAATTTCAGCTTCCGTTATCTTTCTTTTATTAGTAACAATATCTTTCATATACTTAGTATAAGGATTCATTTTAAGCATATCAGTTAAACGCATACGCAAAAAGATAGGTCTAATCATTTCAGCAAAGCGCTCAAAATCCTCATCATCCTTTTTCTTGGATGGCTTAGGAGGAAAAGGCATGGGTTTCTAAACCCATGGTTCTCTTTCTTTATTATGCTTCCTAGCAACGAAGTCTCTCTTATCATAACGTTGTTTCTTTGATTGTGGGTTATCAACATCAATTGCAGGTTCAATCTCTACATCATTATTACTACTAGGTTGAGCATCAACATGAACATCATTATTAACATTATTAATAGGTTCATGTTCATCACCAGATTGTGTTTCAGCATTAGAAATAGAAATATCATTAGAATTCTCAGGTGTGTCTATTACAGGTTCACTAAAAGCATGCAAAGTCCTATCATTTTTCTTTTTCTTTTTGTTAGAAGGACTAGGTGTATCAACATTAATTTTCTAAGAATCTTGCTCAACTCTCTTGGGATGGCCCTCAGGGTACAAAGGTTCCTGAGTCATTTTACCACATCTAGTCATAACCCGAACATCATTATCATTATTCTTATTATTTAACTCATTGAGCAAATCATCTTGTGCTTTAAGTACTTGTTCTACTTGAGTGGTAACCATGGAAGCATGTTTACTAATAAGCTTAAGATCACTTTTAACTCTAGACATATAATCACTCAAGTGTTCAACCATATAAGCATTGTGTTTCAATTGTCTACCATAGTAAGCATTGAAGTCTTCTTGTTTAACAATAAAATTACCAAACTCATCCAAGCATTGACTAGCAAACTTAGTAGATGGAGTTTCACACTTATCAAATCTATAGAGAGAATTTACCTTTACTACCTGTGTCGGGTTATCAAGACCATGTATTTCTTCAATAGGTGGTAATTCTTAACATCTTCAGCTTTAATACCTTTTCCTTTCATAGATTTCTTTGCCTCTTGCATATCTTCAGGACTAAGAAATAGAATACCCCTTTTCTTCAGAGTTGGCTTAGGAGTTGGTTCAGGAAGTGTCCAATCATTATTATTACTTAATATATTATTCAATAGCAATTCAGCTTGCTCAATAGTTCTTTCCCTGAAAACAGAACCAGCACAACTATCTAGGTGGTCTCTGGAAGCATTGGTTAGTCCATTATAAAAGATATCAAGTATTTCATTTTTCTTGAGAGGATGATCCGGCAAAGCATTAAGTAATTGGAGAAGCCTCCCCCAAGCTTGTGGGAGACTCTCTTCTTCAATTTGCACAAAATTAAATATTTCTCGCAAGACAGCTTGTTTCTTATGAGCAGGGAAATATTTTGCAGAGAAATAATAAATCATATCCCGGAGACTACGCACACAACCAGGAGCAAGAGAATTAAACCATATCTTAGCATCACCCTTTAATGAGAAAGGAAACAATTTAAGAATATAGTAATAGAGAATTTTTTTCCTGTGAGTAAATAGGGTGGCTATATCATTCAATTTAGTAAGATGTGCCACAACAGTTTCAGATTCATAGCCATAGAAAGGATCAGATTCGACCAAAGTAATTAACTCGGGAACAACAGAGAATTCATAATCCTTATTTGTAACACAAATAGATGAAGTAGCAAAAGCAGTGTCATATTGCATTCTAGCATTCAAAGACTTTTATTTCAACTTAGCTAACAGTTTCTTAAGATCATATCTATCATTGCAAGCAAGAAAGTCTCTAACAGTTTCTTCATCCATAATATAACCCTCAGGTACAACATCAAATTCATATCTAGGGGGAGAATCATCATCATCAAATTCAATAATATCATCAGTTTCAGTAATTTCATTCTCTCTAACCCTAGCAAGTTGTTCATCAAGAAATTCACCTAGTGGCACATTATTATCAAGCAGAGAAGTAGTATCATCATAAGCATCATGCATAGCAGAAGTGGCATCATCAATAATATGCGACATATCAGAATCAATAGCAGGTGTAGGTGTCGCAAGTTTACTCAAAACAGAAGGTGAATCAAGTGCAGAGCTAGATGACAGTTCCTTACCTCCCCTCGTAGTTGAGGGAAAAATCTTGGTTCTGTGATCTTTCAAATTCCTCATAGTGATCAACAGATATAAATCCCAAGTGACTCAAAGAATAGAGCTATGCTCCCCGGCAACAGCGCCAGAAAAAGGTCTTGATAACCCACAAGTATAGGGGATCGCAATAGTTTTCGAGGGTAGAGTATTCAACCCAAATTTATTGATTTGACACAAGGGGAGCCAAAGAATATTCTCAAGTATTAGCAGCTGAGTTGTCAATTCAACCACACCTGAAAGACTTAATATCTGCAGCAAAGTATTTAGTAGCAAAGTAGTATGGAAGTAACGGTAATGGTGGCAAAAGTAACAGTAGCAGTTTTGTAACAATCGTAACAGTGGCAGGGGAAAAGTAACTTAGCAAGGATCAATATGAAACGAGCTCGTAGGCAATGGATCAGTGATGGATAATTATGTCGGATGCAATTCATCATGCAACAATTATAACATAGGGTGACACAGAACTAGCTCTAGTTCATCAATGTAATGTAGGCATGTATTCCGAATATAGTCATATGTGCTTATGAAAAAGAACTTGCATGATATCTTTTGTCCTACCCTCCCGTGGCAGCGGGGTCCTATTGAAAACTAAGGGATATTAAAGCCTCCTTTTAATATAGTACCAGACCAAAGCATTAGAACTTAGTGAATACATGAACTCCTCAAACTACGGTCATCACCGGGAAGTGTCCCGACTATTGTCACTCCGGGGTTTGCCGGATCATAACACATAGTAGGTGACTATAACTTGCAAGATAGGATCAAGAACTCACATATATTCATGAAAACATAATAGGTTTAGATCTGAAATCATGGCACTCGGTCCCTAGTGACAAGCATTAAGCATGGCAAAGTCATAGAAACATCAATCTTAGAACATAATGGATACTAGGGATCAAACCCTAACGAAACTAACTCGATTACATGGTAATCTCATCCAACCCATCACCGTCCAGCAAGCCTACGATGGGATTACTCACGCACGCGGTGAGCATCGTGAAATTGGTGATGGAGGGTGGTTGATGATGACGATGACGACAGAGTCCCCTCTCCAGAGCCCCAAATGGACTCCGGATCAGCCCTTCCGAGGAAGAACATGGCCTGGCGGCGGCTCCGTATCATAACACACGATAAATCCTTCTCTCTGATTTTTTTTCTCCCCGAACGTGAATATATGGAGTTGGAGTTGAGGTCGGTGGAGCTCCAGGGGGCTCACGAGGCAGGGGGGCGTCCTAGGGGCGGGGCACCCTCCACCCTCGTGGGCAGGGTGTGAGCTCTCTTCTGTTGATTCTTTCGCCAGTATTTCTTTTATTAATTCCAAAACGTGACTTCGTGAAGTTTCAGGTCATTCCGAAAACTTTTATTTCTGCACAAAAATAACACCATGCAATTCTGCTGAAAACAACGTCAGTCCTG
This sequence comes from Triticum dicoccoides, assembly GCF_002162155.2. Taxonomy (NCBI): domain Eukaryota; kingdom Viridiplantae; phylum Streptophyta; class Magnoliopsida; order Poales; family Poaceae; genus Triticum; species Triticum dicoccoides. The sequence goes on along the minus strand of NC_041389.1, from coordinate 27,050,800 downwards.
GTTAGTTCCATTCAAATCATGCAAATTAGAGTAAAAAACAAGGGCAAAAGTGTTTGGAAAAGTAGATACGTTCGAGACGTATCAGACGTCTCACCGCAACACATCGTGGTGGACCCTGGAGTTGGTGTATGCATGGGCCCTAGACCGCTCCAAGACTACGGCGGAGACGAGCAAGCACCGTCTCCGCCGCCTCCTCCCAGGCCCGCCATCCTCTCCCTTGCCCGTGTCGTCGGTGGCCGTGGTCACACTGCGCAGAACGCAGGAGGAAGTGGAGAGGATTATCAGCGAGCGTCAGGCTGCTGCCGGGAAGACCTACCGCGACGCCACGCCCTTCTGCCCGAAGCCCGACGACAATGCTTTCGACGATGATGACGGAGGAGTCGCCGGCTTGCCCGACATGGCCTATGAGGTCACCGTCAAGCTATGGTAGTGTAGGGTTAGGTTTTTAGTTCACCGAACAAAATATCGTCCGGTTTTGTATAAAAATTATCTTAATCTAAATGAATACCATCCGGTTTGTTCGAGTTTGAATCAAATTTATTTATTTTTGTTTAAAAATCTTTGAAATGTAACCAGACATATAGAGATAGCATTAAACAGCCGTTCTCGCATCCATGTCCGCGGATTGGTCTCCCTTGTCCGCGCATGAATGTATGAGAAAATTTACGGATCAGCGTTGAAAATGTGCATTATTGCTTGGAATCGAAGCCTGGTTTGCAAAGATAGGGAGGAAAGACGAGGCATATACGCACGCACACTCGCGCACGAGACCCCGCGTACGCGTACGCTACGCACGCCCCCTACCGCGTCAAGAGTGGCACCTCTCGCCCAACCAGTTATCGCCACGTGGCGCATCCACCTTCTCTGCCCGCAGATAAACTCGTACGCACGCGATTGACCGATGTTCGACAGCTCGTGTACGCGACGCCACGTCTTCCGCGCTGCCCGCAAGCCAGCGCCCCGTTGCTGTTCTCTTCCTCGCGTTGGTTCTTGCACACGGTAGATAGATCTCTGCGGGTGAAGCTCGGAGGAATATCCCCCCGCGGATGCCGTTCTCCCGCTGCACATGGACTGGGAAATGGCATCCGGCATGATCCGAGCGCACAAAACCTCGTTGCTATCGCCCTGTCCGGCCCGGACGTGCACCTGAGATCTCACGGCCGATGCACCACTACGCCTCAGCGTGTGATCAGTGATCACCTTCGTTTCTTGACTCGAATTTCACAGGGGAAAAATCGCCGACTTATCCCTGATCGTGTCCAACTTCTTTAGTTTCACGGGGAAGAGAAAATAGCCACGCCTGATTTTCTCATGGGCTGCTTCCACATACACGCTACCCATTCTTCCACATACACGCTACCCATTCTTTTGGGCACATGGGAAATATGAAGCTGCACGCTGGTAATCTACTCCCTCTGTTCCAAAATTACTCGTCGTGGTTTTAGTTCAAATTTGAACTAAAATCACGACGAGTAATTTGGAACGGAGTGAGTAGCTCTTATGCGGTTCCATGGTTATAAGTTTCTAGCCCTAACGCTCATTCCCATTTTAGGTGTCACCACCATCGCCGCCGCAGTTCGAAACGTTTATGTGTCACAAGTGATGGTTGCGACGGGTGGGTAAGCACGCGCCAACGTCTCGTGGATGTATGCTACACCGCGACAGCCCGCGGTGGCACGGGTGTCGTGTCGGTAGTGACATATTTTTTGCGTACCAGGCATAGGAAGACCACGGATGACACACAAAAGTTACCTTCTTTTTTGTCGGGAAGGCATTAATGAAGGTTGCTCTTTTTTGTCGAGACGTGAATGTCCCTTAGCACAGCTAACGCACTTATAAGATTGTAAAAGCAAAACGACGCACCACACCGCATGGAGAAGCAAAAAAGGTGGCCAACTCATCGACACGACATCTAAACCGTGTTGAGTGCCATTGCTTCCAAGTGATGCTCTTCCTCCTCTGTCGTCCCTGCCCCGGCCACCTCGGCCCTTGGCAAGCATATTCCTTTTCGGGGAAATAATTAAAGACATATATACATAGCAAAATTG
>NC_041389.1:27038105-27048515 GCF_002162155.2 Triticum dicoccoides | reverse complement strand
TTCTAAGTTTCACAGTGAAGAAAGGTAGACGCGCCTAATCTTCTCATGGGTTGCTTCCATACACACACTGCCCATTTTTTGGGCACATGGAAAATATGGAGCTAAATTTTGGTAGTCTAGCTCTTCCACGGTTCCGTGATTCTAAATTCATAACCCTAGCGCTCATTTCCATTTTAGGTATGACCGCCATTGCTAACGTTGGACTCAGACATGTGTCATGACGTATGGTTGTGACGAGTGGATGAGCACGCACCGGTGTCTCATGGAAGTATGCTACACCACCGCAGTCCGTGGTAGCGCGGGTGTCGTGCGGCAGTGACATCTTGTTTAGGTACCAGGTACAAAAACACCACGGACGACACACGAAAACTACAGTTTTTCTTTTTCTTTTCAAGAAGGCATCAATGAAGGTTGCTCCTTTTTTGTCGAGACATGAAAGTCCCTCGAGCACAACTAATGTACTACTCCTATAAGATAGTAAACGCAAAACCAAGCATTACATCACGTGGAGAAGCAAAAATTCTGGCGTGCAAGATATGCATCATCTTCCTTACGAAGAGGTAGCCGGCTCTTCGACACGACGTCTAAGCCATGTCGAGTGCCATTGCTGCCCGGCGATGCTCTTCCTCCTCTACCGTCCGCCTCGGCCCTCGGCAAGAATATTCCTTTTCGAAGAAAATTACCGAGATATATGCACAGCAAAAAAAAATTACTTTTGCCAAAAAAAAAAGGCAAGAGAGACAGCAGGCGAGGCTGACGGGTGGGCCCGGCTCTAGAAAGCGCTGCTACTCGCTGTGGCCGCGGCGCGGTCCGATTCGATCTCCGGTCAAGTGACTCATCGTCCTCCGCGTAAATAGCAGCCTTCTCCTTGAGGGCATCGTCTTCTCCACCCCCTCCTCGCCTTCCGCTTCGATTCAATCCAAATCCAAATCCAAATCCAAATCGATTTCCTCCCCGCCGCGCCTCCGAATCCGCCGCCCGCCCGCCCGCCGCCGAATCCTCTCGGATCCCGCCCCCAATGTCCTCCTCCCCGCTCGCTGCCGGCGACGCCGCGTCCACCTCCGGCCCCGCCTCCGCCTCCGCCGCGCCCGCCGATGACGACGACCGCGTCTTCCTCGTCCAGCACCGGTAAGCGCTCCGACAAACCCTAACCCTACCTAGCCCTCCGATCCGAGGCCGGCGGGTCCGCGGATGGCGCCTCTGACGGCATCGCTGCCCGAGCAATGCAGGTGGTGGAGGGAGGCGCAGGAGGGCGCCGAGATCGACGCGCACGGGATTCCCTACGCGGCGGCGCCGTCGGGGGGCCCCTCCTACGGCTTCCGCGGGGTGCTCAGCCTGCTCATGAGCGACAACGCCACCTTCACCCTCCGCCGCGCCGACGACCTCCTCCAGCCCGAAGCCTCCGCCAAGGCCGGGGCCAGGAGCTACGCGCTCGTCGCGGCCGACCTCTTCGGGAAGGCACGCACCTGGTGAGCGCAAAAGCCTCTGCCTCTACTTGCTCGTTGGGACGGGAGCGGATCATGGATTGGATGAATAGATAGATGCATCTGTAATGCCTAGATTCTGATCATGCCGTGTGCGGGTTATTACGTAGGCAATGGTGCATTGTATTAGTGTTGGATCAAATCTGATGGTTGGTGCCCAGTGAAGCTTTAGGTATCATGTATGCATTGCGCGGTGTATTAATGCATGTGGTTTGGTCAATAGGTATGTTCTCGAATCTAGATTGGAATCACCCTTGCTGCTGGGGGGCTAAAGGGAGTTAGGGAACCAAGCTTGTGCCCTATGTTCCTAAAATGGCACCGGTAGTCTCAGGTGGGCTATATAGGGTAACTGTCCGTTGCTCACTTGCATGCGCGCCATTGAGCTGCCTGCTGGTAGAATGAATGCGCCTAGGCGATGGATTAATTCGCCAATATTGTCGTGTCGTCTTGTGCACACAGTAGTTTGTTATCCTCCTTGTATCTATAAGGAATATTAACTTTGTATAAGCATGCAGAAAGTGTGCAGTTGGACGTATTTGCGTTACATGAAAGGTTTATTAGTGACATGCTTACTAACTGTCAGTGATGGATTATTAATTATATATTACAGTTGTACATAGTATTCCTTCTTATTAAAGCAATGTGCAACCAAGCCGGAGAGTTCTTTGGCGTCAATTTTCCATGAAGGTTATAATTGATTTTTTTGTCACACTGGCTCCGCGGAGGCTGCTACTGTTGATGCTCTGTCTCCAGGCATGTCTAGAATAGTTTTGTAGGAGAAAGAAAAATATGATGGTCTACTCTACTATATGGTTTGTCGTTTCATCTCTAGTTTGTCTACCATAGCCGATGGCAACAAGGGGACATTTATTGGTTCACTTTATGCTTTTGTGTTGTACAAGTCCTAATAGTACACAGTTACAAACCCAATTTTTCTTGAGTCTTTAGATGAAGCTTGGATGTAACCCACTTTAAACTATTCTGAGGGAAGTTCATTATACCATGCAGCAAGTTCAGACCAAGAGATCTGGTATTGCATTTAGCCTGTTGCATTTATTCCTTGAGCTGGTGGATGGATGGGAAGTGAGATTACATAGATGTAATATTTGAATGCAATGATGCACCTAAAAATTAGGCCTACCAATTGTGTAATATATGCATAGCTGGCTGGTTTAGCTATGCTCCAATTTTTGGTTTGCCCTGATTGTTTATATTATCTGTCTCATAACTTAATTGATTTCTTGATTTTCTCACCTAGGCATTCCGATTCTCTCAAGTCCAATGGCAAAAGTTCATTGCTTACTGAAGAGGCATCCGTAAACATATACCCTATAATGCTTAGAGTTTCGGTCACTCGAGGTACAAATGCACTAACGGTGAAGATCAGTAGAAAGGTATGTGTTATTTTCCACACCATCTGCTTCCCCTCCTTGTTTTGAAGAAAGGTTTCTCAGCAGTGTTGGTTTTGTAAAGGATCTATATGTTTTCATTCATGAATTTCACTTCAGTTCATAAGAAAACGGTGTTGTTCTAATTTTTACTTTTAACATATCAGGACAACTCAGCCGAGAACTTTAAAAGAGCAAACAAGATTCTGGCTTCGGAGTCTGAGCCGGTAATTTCTGATTATTTTCACTTGAATGTGTAAAGTTTTGTGTTTCTTTTCTTTGATCACATGTCTATTTATATTTAGGTTCACATATGGGATTTCTCTGGGCGAACAACCTTCATATTGATGAATGAATGGAACCGTATGCCCCAAGATCCCCGGTCTTCTGACCAGGAGGTCATTATCTTCTCAATCAAATTTGCCATTCTATTGCCTATGCTTAATTTCTTGCATAAGATTGTTATAATTAATTGTACAGTTGTGTTGGTCATAGTCTTTTATCTCCTAGCTACTTCTTAGGCTTTTCTACTGCATTACTACTAATTAGCCAAATTAATCCCCATTACTTTTATTTCCTCCTGCAACATCGTAATTTTATTTGAATGTGGAGCACTGGGACGCTATATTGCTGTTTTTTTGAGTAAACATTCACTGTCCTAATGAAAAATTTCTACTTTAGTGACTTGAATTTTCATGCGCACATGGGTAGCAAGTAACTAATAGTTGCTTTTAAGCGGGTTGAAATTGAAAGTATGCTTATAGCCCCCATCTTCTCCGAGCTTTTGAAATCTAACCTCGCCTCAATGCTGGAGTGCTAACCTGTTTATTTGCAACTAAATTCGGCTGATGCCTGAAGTTCTACTTATATCTGGCACTGGCAAGTTATGAGCATGTTTAGCATTGTATATATTGGTATTGGTACCCCCCTCCCTCCATAATATCAAAGACGATGACCGATCTGGATTGAGCCGGCTTCCTCAAAATAGATGAGTTGGCTTCTGCTAGGTTAATCCAGACTCGCCTGGTCTGACTAAACAAAGTATACACCAGGTTGTCCTTCCTAGTTACTCCCTCTGTCTCAAAATGTAAGATGTTTTTGACAGTGTCAAAATACGTCTTGCATTTTGAGACGGAGGGAATATTTGATACTAAAATCTAACAGCGGTTAAGTTCTGAAATAAGATCTTCAACGGCCTTTTATTCATATCTTTAGATGAGTAATGGAATACTTCTGTAGTAGTATATTGTGCTTATATGATTTTGTTCACATCTTCAGATGCCTCTGGAAATACAATTCTATGATATATCAGAACCTCCGGCTAATGGTGCTGCTGGGAGAAAAGATGAGTTAGCATTGTCCATGGGTAGCTCAGCTTTGAGCAATGGTGGCATCATGGACATGGATCTGGATTCATCAGGTGGAATCTGTAAGCAAGTTGGCTCTGGTTTAATAGGATTAGACAATCTTGGAAACACATGTTTCATGAACAGTGCAGTCCAGTGTTTGGCTCATACTTCAAAGCTGGTTGACTATTTTCTTGGAGATTACCAGAAGGAAATAAACACCCAGAACCCACTAGGAATGAAGGCATGTTGAAATTTCTTTTACATAAACACAGTTCATTTATTCTTAATTTTTATGCCGTTGCTCATCTAGACAATGTTTCTTAAATAGGGGGAGCTTGCTTATTCATTTGGAGATCTGGTGAGGAAGTTGTGGGCTATTGACGGAACCTCATTTTCTCCTCGCCAGTTTAAGGCAAAACTTGCACGCTTTGCCCCCCAATTCAGTGGCTTTAACCAACATGATTCACAGGTTAGTAAATTTCTTGTTTTTCTGAAAGACATGGATGTTTTTAGCATGGTTGGCAATGTGTTAAGCCACTTAATCCTACTTCCATTTTCACGTTCAGAATCAATTAGCCTAAATTTACGAGTCATGTTACTTGCTGCTGTGTTAATCCTGTTGATAATTTACAATGCCAGAATCCTGTGAGTTTGTGGTCTAGTTTGGTTTGCATCCTCGCTATGTGGTGCCTGGCCTGGAGCCTAACCCTTAAAAATAATAGAGCTAGCCTGGCCTGCATAGCTCAGGCAAATAGTTTGCCTGTCAGGCATCAGATTCTAGTTGCCTGGACCGTGGCCAGCGGCTGCCTGGCGCTAATCAATCCATTTGCAGGTGGGTTGTGGGCTGATGCGTCAGTTACCAGGCCCAGGCCCTGTTTCGAGACAGGTGCTAGTCCAGGCTGCCTCACCAGGCTAGAAAACTCGAAATCCTAGGCCTGGGCCAGGCAACACTTCTGCCCAGGCATGCAGCCCAGGGCAGCAACCAAACTAGCCCTGTTTAATTGCTTATATTTCTTGAGGGTGTTGGTTCTTTTCTTTGTATTATTTTCACACTTCCCAGTCATGTAGTAGTATTTTAGCAAACTCACATAGTGTTTAGTATTTACCTGGAATGTTTTATGAGTGCCAATAGATTGGTTTACAGATGACTTTCCTATGCTATTTGTAGGAGCTTCTTGCTTTCTTATTGGATGGACTACATGAAGATTTGAATCGTGTCAAATGTAAACCCTATGCTGAAGCAAAGGATTCAGATGGTCGTCCTGATGAAGAGGTTGCAGATGAGTACTGGGGCAACCATTTAGCTCGAAATGATTCCATTATAGTTGATACATGCCAGGTTAGTTTTATGCGCATGCATTTTCTTTATTTTTGTAAGATATGCCATCTCATATCTCATTTGAAGTAGCCACTACTCTTAACTGAATCACCTTCTATTTCCTGTGGATGAGTTAAGAAATTACTGGTTATCTGCTGTTAGATTCCTCCCATACTTACGGAAGCCATTTCCTAGTCCTTTTAATATTCATTAGGGGTAGTGAGGGGCTGGGTATCGGCAAGTCAAATCATCTACACCTAAACAGCTGTGATACCAGTGCCCAGGCAATTCCGTTGGACTGCCTATTGCCCATACGGAAGGGAATGCATCTTTATACGTTATTCTTGTGGATACATATATCGAATGAAAGAGCAAGTAGAATCCCTTTTCAAACCTATGTAAATTGTGATCAAACCGGCACATCCATACACACTATTTGTGGGTGGAATGAATGTGGGTAATGGTCGATTTTTTTATTCTGGCTGCTTTAACTTGTATGCTTTGTCAAACTTTTGACCATCTTTGGTGCTTCATTGACAGGGCCAATACAAATCTACGCTAGTTTGCCCACTTTGCAAGAAAGTGTCCATAACGTTTGACCCGTTTATGTATTTATCTTTGCCCCTGCCTTCAACGACAATGAGAACAATGACCGTAACAGTCTTTAGTACTGACGGCTCTATTGGGCCATCTCCTTACACTGTGAGTATACCAAAATCTGGAGACTTTAAGACACTCATCAATGCGTTAAGCAATGCTTGTTCGCTTAGAGACGACGAGCGCCTCTTGGTTGCTGAGGTATTACTCATTCCCGCATATCATTCTTGTGCTAAAAGCTACTACACCTGCATGCTTCCTTAATATATTTTTATGATATTTACATGTAGGTTTACAATAGTTCTCTCATCCGCTACTTGGAGGATCCCTCTGATGACATCTCCTTGATCAGAGATGGAGATAAATTGGTTGCCTATCGACTTCCGAAAGACAGTGAAGGTGCAGCTGTAGTGGTGTTCAAAAGCGAACGTATGGAGTAAGTATAATCGCCTCGTCTGTTATGTTGTGCTGGCAAAGTTGGACTCAGTTTTTCTGAAAGAAAAGAAAAGTTGGATATCAACACCTTCATCGTCTGTTTTCTTTTGTTTTATCTGCCTAAGTACAGATAGAGCCTTCTTACGACAAAATCTTCCTTTTATGTACAGGTCCTCCATCTCTAGTTTTGGTAGGAAGTCTTGGAAGAATTTTGGCACTCCTCTTGTATCAAATCTCCCTGACACAATTGATGGGCGTACTATCTACAATCTTCTCCTAAAAGCTCTGACTCCATTCCGAGAACCAAAAGATGATGTTTTGGATGATGATCAAATAACTGGCAAAAGCAGCCCTGTGAATGAAACTTCAGACATCGATATGAGCTCCGATGCTGCAGAGTGCTCCAGCATGAACACTAATGCTGGTGAGGATGACATGACGACTGAAGGTGGCATGCTATTTTTCTTGAATACTGAGAGGTTCCCGAACCAGCGCATGAAGATAGAAATGGATCAAACTATTACACTTTCCAATTTGCAGAGGCGTTTGATTGTGTCTGTGAGTTGGCAGGATAAGGGTCTCAAGCAATACAACCTTGATTCTTTGGATTCGCTTCCTGAGGTTTACAAGACCGTGCTGTTTACAAGGAGACCACAGGAAACCTGTTCCCTGTATGCATGTCTTGAAGCATTTATAAAGGAGGAACCATTGGGCCCAGAGGACATGTGGTAATTATTTTTCATCGATATTGTCATGTATCACTGTTTTATAATCTCTTGCTTTGAGTTACTTACCCCAAGAAGTAGAAAAACTGCTGGAGGAAAAACATAGAAGCACGCACAAGTATTCATGTTTATTTCATTTTCTTTTCACAGGTATTGCCCAGGTTGTAAAGAACACCGACAAGCTAGTAAGAAACTAGACCTTTGGAGGTTACCGGAGATCCTCATAATACACCTAAAAAGATTTTCATACAGTCGGTACACAAAAAACAAGCTGGATACATATGTGGACTTCCCGATTCATGATCTTGACTTGTCGAGTTATATCCGCGACAGAAGCGGGCAGATGTCCAACCACTATCAACTGTATGCTGTCAGTAACCACTATGGGAGCATGGGAGGAGGTCACTACACTGCATATGTTTATGTAAGCGTTCTTTTCCCTGCTGACCTTGTTTGTTATTCTCTGCATGCGCTTAGCCCGCTAAGCAAACACTCTGCATGTGCTTAGTCAGCTTCTCACACGAGGTACCTTCTTCTGTTGCAGAATGATGGGAAAAAGAAGTGGTATGATTTTGACGACCGTTGTGTCTCAGGTCTTGAGAACGAGGATAGCATAAAGACGTCGGCAGCTTATGTTCTTTTTTATAGGCGGGTACATGGTGATACTAGCTTAGTAGATACAGAAACAACAACAATAGTAGAGTCTCCTGATTGTACAACATCAGGAGTAGCGGCGGCGGGTGACGACTTGTGAGCCTGGACATTGTATAGCTGATTGGTTAATTGGGGCCTCGGGGGACAATTGTGCTGTCAAGAAAGATCCAGTGAGGACAAATGATGGCAGCAGCATCGACTGAAATTTTGTTGTGCGGCTGCAATGTAAAGGAACCGACATGGGAGGGAAGCCGCGGCGGTGATTCTTTCCAACACCCTGACTTGAAGGCGGAGAAGCTGATAACTGCAGATATAGACCGGCATGCAGGCTGGCTGTTGGCTTGTATTTTGGTTACCGGGTGCATTTGCAACCCATGATTTAATGGGGTCGAGAAATGGTGGTAGATAATTTATTATATATATATATATACCGCCGCGCTGTGTTCCCTTGGTTGTTTCTGAACATGCACTGTGAACTCCTGCTGCTAATATTTGGCTCGAGAAAGAATTTATATACAGCTGCAACCTGAGTGTAGTTTTTGTTGTCCTTGTTGGGTCTCGCTGGTAAATGTTGGCAGTTCTGTTTGTGCCAGATCGTACGCACGCACGAATGTTGGCGCTTCTGTTTGCCTCAATAACGTGCACCCGCCGTGTTCCTGGGAGGCATCAGCGCCGTGGTTCGAGAAGATGCAAGCCGACATGCTCAAGCGCCGTGGTTCGAGAAGATGCAAGCCGACATGCTCAAATTCGACGATGAGTGATCTATGGCGGTAAGCGCCATTTTTTTTGTATGCCGGCAGGTGTGTTGACATGACCACGGGAGCCGTGATGGCGTGGTCGAACTCAAGTCTCATCCTTTTTTTTATGCTGGCATGTGTGCCGTTTTTTTGTGCTGGCATGTGTGCCGGCCAGCTGGCGAGTGCGCCAGCATGAACTGTGGTGATATTTTTTAAAGCCGGCATTGTATGCCGGTGCTAGCATGGTGCCGACATGAGACATGGCCGCTGGCATGATCGTCAGTGGGCCTTTTTTTTTAAAATTGAATGCGGACATGAAATGGATCGATGTGTTAGGCGCACTGCCGATCCAAATGCAAAACTGAACGGACGCCGGACGGGCGCTGATCCAAACGGACAATAAACGAAGAAATGCACCGTCCGTTTGGATCGGCCCGTTGGAGTTGCTCTAAGCTGTCCAGTCTCATTGCTAAGTCCATTGAGCTTGCCGTTGTGGAACTCAATCGTCCGGAATTCCTTCACAAACGACCGCGCCTTGGCAGCACGCTCATGGTGGCCATGGCGTCCAAAGTTGCCTCGGCCGTCGGTTTGATAGCAAGCGTGCCCAACATCTTGCTCTCAGGATGGCCGAAGGATCGAGTAGGTCGGTGCTCACACTGAATTGGACTGGGCGACTCGCAATGGTTGGCTCCGGGGGGTGGGGGCAGTCGGCACGCTCCCAGAACAGGTTCAAACAGAAGGCTGACAGAAATCGTACACAGCCATCATTTGAGGTAGCAGACTCTGTTCCTCTCAAGCTTCAACCCTATACCCAGTCCACGGTGGCGCATCATCCATGCCCCAAGCTGGCATACATGTTTTTTGGCCCCTTTCAGATTGGGGCTGTCTAGGACACATGTAGATGTGACATAGTTATGTCATATCTAAATTGATGTCCATTCTTTTTGTGGTCTATATTTTTTTGTCTAAGTTTTTTGTTTCTTATTGCTGCATTATATATTTATGGGAGATTAAATGTGACATCCTTAAAAAATATCTAGATGTGAATTAGACAAACCGTTTCAAATTCTTCAACGCATTGGTACTGGCGTACAAACTGCAACTACCGAACGACAACCGCATACACCCGATACACTGGTGGAACCAATCACCATCCTCGAGCATCTCCTGGTCAAGAAAGATAACAACTCAGTACGTACAAGTGAAGGTGCAGTGTTCTTCGCTAGCTGCAGATTGGCGTCCTGGGAGGACAACTCAGTGCTCCGGCATTGATACCCTACGGCAAGATTCTGGGAAGAAGACGCTCGCGCTCAAGGGGAGGCAAATGTCACGCCTGATATAGGAGTATCGGTGGACCTGTGAGTGAGAGAGAGAGAAGTGTGTGTGTGTTGGACTGACAATGGGCCACATGTGGCAGGGCGCGTGCGTGCGTGACTACTTTAGGCATCATGTAAACCGTGGATACGTTATGCAAATGAAAGAATCTAAGGCCAACTTTTTTTGAACGCGGAGGCAAAAGATTTGCCTCATTCATTAATTAAAGGAGGAGACAAGGTTTAAGTCGAAGCCACATTGGGCCCACTAAATACAAAATTCATTACTTTCACGGCATCAAATTACTCAGGCATTTCGCACCCGCTAGCACCCAGAGCCTAGCTTCCTCCTTCAAGTTTCGCACGATGATTTGAGGAGGCGTCGATTTCTTTCGGAAGTGAAAGGGTCG
>NC_041389.1:26992775-27037779 GCF_002162155.2 Triticum dicoccoides | reverse complement strand
GGGGGGGGGGTGAATAGGCAACTAACAATTTTTAGCTTTTTTTTAACAAATTAAATTTTGCATCAAAGTAGGTTGTCTAGATATGCAACTAGGTGAGCAACCTATATGATGCAACAACAATAAACACACAAGCAAGCAAATGATAGAACACAATATATCTTGCACAAGTAAAGGTAAGAGATAACCAAGAGTGGAACCGATGAAGACGAGGATGTGTTACCGAAGTTTCTTCCCTTTGAAGGGAAGTACGTCTCCGTTAGAGTGGTGTGGAGGCACAATGCTCTCCAAAAAGCCATTAGGGCCACCGTATTCTCCTTACGCCCTCACACAATGCGAGATGCCGTGATTCCACTATTGGTGTCCTTGGAGGCGGCGACCGAACCTTTACAAACAAGGTCGGGGCAATCTCCACTACTTAATTGGAGGCTCCCAACTACACCATGAAGCTTCACCACAATGGACTATGGCTCCGCAGTGACCTCAACCGTCTAGGGTGCTCAAATCCCCAAGAGTAACAAGATCCACAAGGGATTAGTGGGGGAAATCAAATTTCTCTTGGTGGAAGTGTAGATCGAGGAATTCTCAAGCAATCCCTAAAGAATCAACAAATTTGATTGGCTAGGGAGAGAGACCGGGGCGAAAATGGAGCTTAGAGCATCAATGGAGCTTGGGGATGGAAGAGGTGGTCAACTCGGAGAAGAAGACACCCCTTTTATAGGGGAAGAACAAATCCAACCGTTATCCACCAACTCAGACCGCGACGTGCGGTACTACCGCACCAAACACGCGGTACTACCGCACGGGCCTGCGGTACTACCGCGGGGGACCACGGTACTACCGCTGGCTCGGTAGGGGCCAGAACTAGCCCTGTTGTGCTAAGACAGAGAGCGGTAGAACCGCTGGTGCGGTACTACCGTGCCCCCTTGCGGTACTACTTCAAGGCAGGGATAGTTAAGCCAGAGGAGGCACGGACATAAACATCCGTGACTACTTTCGCTGAGTTTAGGTCTATGCAAGAATCCAACACGGTACTACCGCAAGCCCAGCGCGGTACTACCGTGTAGGGCGCGGATGTAAAAAATTACATCTGCCCCTACTTCCGCTCATGCGGCTGTGCTTGGCCAGGGCTTACGGTACTACCGCGCCGAGGGCACAGTACTACTGCGCTGGGCGCGGATGTAAAAAATTACATCCACGCCTACTGCCGCTCGGGCAGCAGCACCTGACCTGAAACCTACGGTACTACCGCTCCCATGGAGCGGTACTACCGTGAGCACTTGTGGTACTACCGCGCAGTAAGCCGATACTACCGCAAGGGCATGCAGTAGTACCGCTCTGGGGAGCAGTACTACCGCCTGCCTCAGAACAGCAACATTAGGAGTCCTTCATTTTGCCTAGACAAGGAAAGACGGAGGATGCTCCAAAGAGCCAAAGGAAAGGTGGTGCAAAACGGAACACATGTGTACGTCAGATTCCACCCAAACCTTTCCAATGCGGACCCTCTCTTAATAGTACGGCTTTCCTATGACTCAAATCCACCGAAAAGAAACGTAGAGAAACGATGTCTTCAATAGTCTTCGAGGGGCACCAAAGCACACGATTAGTCATGATATATCTAAAATGCTCAAAGCACACGATTAGTCCGCAAAAGAATTGTCATCAATCACCAAAAGAACTAAGGGATAAATATGCCCTTACAATCTCCCCCTTTTTGGTGGATTGATGACAATACGAGATTTGCACATAGGGGTATAAAATGAGGCAACGACAAACCTGTTGGGGAACGTAGCAGAAATTCAAAATTTTCTATGCATCACCAAGATCAATCTATGGAGATTCTAGCAACAAGAGAGAGGGGAGTGCATCTTCATACCCTTGAAGATCGCGATGCGGAAGCGTTACAAGAACACGGATGAGGTAGTCGTACTCGCGGCGATTCAAATCGCCGAAGATCCGATCTAACGCCGAACGGACGACGCCTCCGCGTTCAACACACATACAGCCCGGGGACGTCTCCTCCTTCTTGATCCAGCAAGGTGAGAGGATAAGTTGAGGGAGAGCTCCGGCAACACAACGGCATGGTGGTGGAGCTTGCAGTTCTCCGGCAGGGCTTCGCCAAGCACTACAGAGGAGGAGGTGGAGTTGGAGAGGGGGAGGGTTGCGCCAGGGGCAAGGGGTGAAGCTCCCATGCGCCTCCCCACTATATATAGGGGTGGAGGGGGCTGGTTTCTTGCCCTCCAAGTCCATTGGGGCGTTGGCAAAGGTGGGAGGAAAGAAATCCCATCATTTCCTTCCCCACCGATTGTTATCCCCCCTTTTTAGGGATCTTGATCTTATCCTTTCGAGATATGATCTTATTCCTTCTAAGGGGGGATCTTGGTGCGCCTTGACCAGGGGTGTGGGGCCTTGCCCCCACTACCCACGTTCATGTGGGTCCCCCCATGCAGGTGGGCCTCACTCCGGAACCTTCTAGAACCTTTCCGGTACAATACCGAAAAATCCCGAACATTTTCCGGTGGCCAAAATAGGACTTCCCACATATAAATCTTTACCTCCGGACCATTTCGGAACTCCTCGTGACGTTCGGGATCTCATCCGGGACTCCGAACAACATTCGGTAACTGCACACTAATTCCCATAGCAACTCTAGCGTCACCAAACCTTAAGTGTGTAGACCCTATGGGTTCGGGAATCATGCAAACATGACCGAGACAGCTCTCTGGCCAATAACCAACAGCAGGATCTGGATACCCATGTTGGCTCCCACATGTTCCACGATGATCTCATCGGATGAACCACGATGTCAAGGATTCAAGCAATCCCGTATACAATTCCCTTTGTCAATCGGTACGTTACTTGCCCAAGATTCGATCATCGGTATCCCAATACCTCGTTCAATCTCGTTACCGGCAAGTCACTTTACTCATTCCGTAATTCATGATCCCATGACTAACTACTTAGTCACATTGAGCTCATTATGATGATGCATTACCGAGTGGGCCCAGAGATACCTCTCCGTCACACGGAGTGACAAATCCCAGTCTCGATTCGTGCCAACCCAACAGACACTTTCGGAGATACCCGTAGTGCACCTTTATAACCACCCAATTACGTTGTGACGTTTGGCACACCCAAAGCATTCCTACGGTATCCGGGAGTTGCACAATCTCATGGTCTAAGGAAATGATACTTGACATTAGAAAAGCTTTTAACAAACGAACTACACGATCTTGTGCTATGCTCAGGATTGGGTCTTGTCCATCACATCATTCTCCTAATGATGTGATCCCGTTATCAATGACATCCAATGTCCATGGTCAGGAAACCATAACCATCTATTGATCAACGAGCTAGTCAACTAGAGGCTCACTAGGGACATGTTGTGGTCTATGTATTCACACATGTATTACAGTTTCTAGTTAATACAATTATAGCATGAACAATAGACAATTATCATGAACAAGGAAATACAATAATAACCATTTTATTATTGCCTCTAGGGCATATTTCCAACAATCTCCCACTTGCACTAGAGTCAATAATCTAGTTCACATCACTATGTGATTGTAATGAATCCAACACCCATTGGGTTTGATCATATCTCGCTTGTGAGAGAGGTTATTAGTCAACGAGTCTGAATCTTTCAGATCCATGTGTTGGAAATATGCTCTAGAGGCAATAATAAAATGGTTATTATTATATTTCCTTGTTCATGATAATTGTCTATTGTTCATGCTATAATTGTGTTATCCGGAAATCGTAATACATGTGTGAATGCATAGACCACAACATGTCCCTAGTGAGCCTCTAGTTGACTAGCTCGTTGATCAACAAATAGTCATGGTTTCCTGACTATGGACATTGGATGTCATTGATAACGGGATCACATCATTGGGAGAATGATGTGATGGACAAGACCCAATCCTAAGCATAGCACAAGATCGTGTAGTTCGTTTGCTACAGCTTTTCCAATGTCAAGTATCATTTCCTTAGACCATGAGATCGTGTAACTCCCGGATGCCGTAGGAGTGCTTTGGGTGTACCAAACATCACAACGTAACTGGGTGACTATAAAGGTATACTATAGGTATCCCCGAAAGTATCTGTTCGGTTGACACGGATCGAGACTGGGATTTGTCACTCCATATGACGGAGAGGTATCTCTGGGCCCACTCGGTAATGCATCATCATAATGAGCTCAATGTGACCAAGTGGTTGGTCACGGGATCATGCATTACGGTATGAGTAAAGTGACTTGCCGGTAACGAGATTGAACGACATATTGGGATACCAACGATCGAATCTCGGGCAAGTAACGTACCGATTGACAAAGGGAATTGTATACGGGATTACTTGAATCCTCGACATCATGGTTCATTCGATGAGATCATCGTGGAACATGTGGGCGCCAACATGGGTATCCAGATCCCGCTGTTAGTTATTGGCCGGAGAGCTGTCTCGGTCATGTCTACGTGATTCCCGAACCCGTAGGGTCTACACACTTAAGGTTCGGTGACGCTAGGGTTGTAGAGATATTAGTATGCGGTAACCCAAAAGTTGTTCGGAATCTCGGATGAGATCCCGGATATCATGAGGAGTTCCGGAATGGTCCGGAGGTGAAGAATTGTATATAGGAAGTCCAGTTTAGGCAATCGGGAAAGTTTCGGGGGTCACCGGTATTGTACCGGGACCATCGAAAGGGTCCCGGGGGTCCACTGGGTGGGGCCACCTATCCCGGAGGGCCCCGTGGGCTGAAGAGGGAAGGGAACCAGCCCCTGGTGGGCTTGTGCGCCCCTTTGGGTCTCCCCCTGTGCCTAGGGTTGGAAACCCTAGGGTGGGGGGCGCCCCACTTGGTTCGGGGGGCAAGTTCCCCCCTTTGGCCGTCGCCCCCCCCCCTTGAGATGGGATCTCTAGGGGCCGGCGCACCCCCTAGGGCCCCTATATAAAGAGGGGGGAGGGAGGGCAGCCGCACCCTAGTCCCTGGCGCCTCCCTCTCCCCCCGTACCACCTCTCCCTCTCGCTGAGCTTGGCGAAGCCCTGCCGAGATTGCCGCTACTTCCACCACCACACCGTTGTGCTGCTGGATCTCCATCAACCTCTCCTTCCCCTTGTTGGATCAAGAAGGAGGAGACGTCTTCCCAACCGTACGTGTGTTGAACGCGGAGGTGACGTCCGTTCGACACTAGGATCTTCGGTGATTTGGATCACGAGGAGTACGACTCCCTCAACCCTGTTCTCTTGAACGCTTCCGCTCGCGATATACAAGGGTATGTAGATGCACTCCTCTCTCTCGTTGCTAGATGACTCCATAGATTGATCTTGGTGAAGCGTAGAATTTTTTTATTTTCTGCAACGTTCCCCAACAGTGGCATCATGAGCTTGGTCTATGCGTAGTTTCTATGCACGAGTAGAACACACTCTTGTTGTGGGTGTAGATGTTGTCAATTTTCTTGCCACTACTAGTCTTATCTTGTTTCGGCGGCATCGTGGGATGAAGTGGCCCGGACTGACCTTACACGTACGCTTACGTGAGACAGGTTCCACTGACTGACATGCACTAGTTGCATAAGGTGGCTAGCGGGTGACTGTCTCTCCCACTTTAGTCGGATTGGATTCGATGAAAAGGGTCCTTATGACGGGTAAATAGAAATTGGCATATCACGTTGTGGTTTTACATAGGTAAGAAACGTTCTTGCTAGAACCCTATTGCAGCCACGTAAAAACATGCAACAACAATTAGAGGACGTCTAACTTGTTTTTGCAGCATATGCCTTGTGATGTGATATGGCCAAAAAGGTTGTGATGAATGATATATATGTGATGTATGAGATCATGTTCTTGTAATAGGAATCACGACTTGCATGTCGATGAGTATGACAACCGGCAGGAGCCATAAGAGTTGTCTTAATTATTGTATGACCTGCGTGTCAATGAATAAACGCCATGTAATTACTTTACTTTATTGCTAAACCGTTAGCCATAGTAGTAGAAGTAATAGTTGGCGAACAACTTCATGGAGACACGATGATGGAGATCATGGTGTCATGCCGGTGATGAAGATGATCATGGCGCCCCGAAGATGGAGATCAAAGGAGCAATATGATATTGGCCATATCATGTCACTATTTGATTGCATGTGATGTCTATCATGTTTTTGCATCTTATTTGCTTAGAACGACGGTAGTAAATAAGATGATCCCTCATAATAGTTTCAAGAAAGTGTTCCCCCTAACTGTGCGCCATTGCGAAAGTTCGTTGTTTCGAAGCACCACGTGATGATCGGGTGTGATAGATTCCAACGTCCACCTACAACGGGTGTAAGACAGATTTACACATGAAAAACACTTAGGTTGACTTGACGCGCCTAGCATGTACAAACATGGCCTCGGAACACAAGAGACCGAAAGGTCGAACATGAGTCGTATGGAAGATATGATCAACATGGAGATGTTCACCGATGATGACTAGTCCGTCTCACGTGATGATCGGACACGGTCTAGTTGAGTCGGATCATGTATCACTTAGATGACTAGAGGGATGTCTAATCTGAGTGGGAGTTCATAAATAATTTGATTAGATTTACTTAATTATCATGAACCTAGTCTATAAACCTTTGCAAAATGTCTTGTAGATCAAATGGCCCACGCTCATGTCAACCTCAACTTCAACGCGTTCCTAGAGAAAACCAAGCTGAAAGATGATGGCAGCAACTATACGGACTGGGTCCGGAACCTGAGGATCATCCTCATAGCTGCCAAGAAAGCATATGTCCTAGAAGCACCGCTAGGTGAAGCACCCATCCCAGAGAACCAAGACGTTATGAACGCTTGGCAGTCACGTGCTGATGATTACTCCCTCGTTTAGTGCGGCATGCTTTATAGCTTAGAACCGGGGCTCCAAAAGCGTTTTGAGCAACACGGAGCATATGAGATGTTCGAAGAGCTGAAAATGGTTTTCCAAGCTCATGCCCGGGTCGAGAGATATGAAGTCTCCGACAAGTTCTACAGTTGTAAGATGGAGGAAAATAGTTCTGTCAGTGAGCACATACTGAAAATGTCTAGGTTGCACAACCGCTTGTCCCAGCTGGACATTAACCTCCCAGACGAGGCGGTCATTGACAGAATCCCTCAGTCGCTCCCACCTAGCTACAAGAGCTTTGTGATGAACTATATGCAGGGGATGGTGAAAACTATTCCTGAAGTATTTTTAATGCTGAAATCAGCGGAGGTGGAAATCAAAAAGGAACATCAAGTGTTGATGGTTAATAAAACCACTAGTTTCAAGAAAGGCAAGGGTAAGAAGAAATTCAAGAAGGACGGCAAGGGAGTTGCCGCGCCCGGTAAGCCAGTTGTCGGGAAGAAGCCAAAGAATGGACCCAAACCCGAGACTGAGTGCTTTTATTGCAAGGGAAGCGGACACTGGAAGCGGAACTGCCCCAAATACTTAGCGGACAAAAAGGCTGGCAACACTAAAGGTATATGTGATATACATGTAATTGATGTGTACCTTACCAGTACTCGTAGTAGCTCCTGGGTATTTGATACCGGTGCGGTTGCTCATATTTGTAACTCAAAACAGGAGCTGCAGAATAAGCGGAGACTGGCGAAGGATGAGGCGACGATGCGCATCGGGAATGGTTCCATGGTCGATGTGATCGCCGTCGGCACGCTACCTCTACATTTACCTACGTGATTAGTTTTAAACCTCAACAATTGTTATTTAGTGCCAGCTTTGAGCATGAACATTGTATCTGGATCTCGTTTAATACAAGATGGCCACTCATTTAAATCCGAGAATAATGGTTGTTCTATTTATATGAGAGATATGTTTTATGGTCATGCCCCGCTGGTCAATGGTTTATTCTTAATGAATCTCGAACGTGATGTTACACATATTCATAGTGTGAATACCAAAAGATGTAAGATTGATAATGATAGTCCCACATATCTGTGGCACTGCCGCCTTGGTCACATTGGTGTCAAACGCATGAAGAAGCTCCATACAGATGGACTTTTGGAGTCTCTTGATTTCGAATCATTTGACACGTGCAAACCATGCCTCATGGGTAAAATGACCAAGACTCCGTTCTCCGGAAAAAAGGAGCGAGCAACCAACTTCTTGGAAATTATACATACTGATGTGTGCGGTCCAATGAGCGTTGAGGCTCGCGGTGGCTATCGTTATGTTCTCACTCTCACTAATGACTTAAGTAGATATGGGTATGTCTACTTGATGAAACACAAGTCTGAGACCTTTGAAAAGTTCAAGGAATTTCAGAATGAGGTAGAGAATCAACGTGACTGAAAAATAAAGTTCTTATGATCAGATCGTGGAGGAGAATATTTAAGTCACGAATTTGGTACGCACTTAAGAAAATGTGGAATCGTTTCACAACTCATGCCGCCTGGAACACCTTAGTGTAACGGTGTGTCCGAGCATCGTAATCGCACTCTATTGGATATGGTGCGATCTATGATGTCACTCACCGATTTACCGCTATCATTTTGGGGATACGCTCTAGAGACATCTACATTCACTTTAAATAGGCACCGTCTAAATCCGTTGAGACGACACCGTATAAATTATGGTTTGGGAAGAAACCTAAGCTGTCGTTTCTAAAAGTTTGGGGATGCGATGCTTATGTCAAGAAACTTCAACCTGAAAAGCTCGAACCCAAGTCGGAAAAATGCGTCTTCATAGGATACCCTAAGGAAACCATTGGGTATACCTTCTACCTCAGATCCGAAGGCAAGATCTTTGTTGCCAAGAACGAGTCCTTTCTGGAGAAAGAGTTTCTCTCGAAAGAAGCAAGTGGGAGGAAAGTGGAACTTGATGAAGTACTACCTCTTGAACCGGTAAGTAGCGCAACTCAGGAAGATGTTCCTGTGGTGCCTACACCGACTAGAGAGGAAATTAATGATGATGATCAAGGTACTTCAGATCAAGTTACTACTGAACTTCGTAGGTCCACAAGGACACGTTCCACACCAGAGTGGTATGGCAACCCTATCCTGGAAATCATGTTGTTAGACAACGGTGAACCTTCAAACTATGAAGAAGCAATGGCGGGCCCAGATTCCAACAAATGGCTTGAAGCCATGCAATCCGAGATAGGATCCATGTATGAAAACAAAGTGTGGACTTTGACAGACTTGCCCGATGATCGGCGAGCGATAGAAAACAAATGGATCTTTAAGAAGAAGACGGATGCGGATGGTAATGTTACCATCTATAAAGCTCGACTTGTCGCTAAGGGTTATCGACAAGTTCAAGGGGTTGACTACGATGAGACTTTCTCTCCCGTAGCGAAGCTAAAGTCCGTCCGAATCATGTTAGCAATTGCCGCATACAATGATTATGAGATATGGCAAATGGATGTCAAAACGGCATTCCTTAACGGCTATCTTAAGGAAGAACTGTATATGATGCAGCCAGAAGGTTTTGTCGATCCTGAGAATGCTAACAAGGTATGCAAACTCCAGCAATCCATTTATGGGCTGGTGCAAGCATCTCGGAGTTGGAACATTCGCTTTGATGAGATGATCAAAGCGTTTGGGTTTATGTAGACTTATGGAGAAGCCTGCGTTTACAAGAAAGTGAGTGGGAGCTCTGTAGCATTTCTCATATTATATGTAGATGACATACTTTTGATGGGAAATGATATAGAACTTTTGGACAACATTAAGGCCTACTTGAATAAGTGTTTTTCAATGAAGGATCTTGGAGAAGCTGCTTAAATATTAGGCATCAAGATCTATAGGGACAGATCGAGACGCCTCATAGGTCTTTCACAAAGCACATACCTTGATAAGATATTGAAGAAGTTCAATATGGATCAGTCCAAGAAGGGGTTCTTGCCTGTGTTGCAAGGTGTGAAATTGAGCTCGGTTCAATGCCCGACCATGGCAGAAGATAGAGAAAAGATGAGTGTCATTCCCTATGCCTCGGCTATAGGGTCTATTATGTATGCCATGCTATGTACCAGACCTGATGTAAACCTTGCCGTGAGTTTGGTAGGAAGGTACCAAAGTAATCCCGGCATCGAACACTGGACAGCGGTCAAGAATATCCTGAAGTACCTGAAAAGTACTAAGGATATGTTTCTCGTTTATGGAGGTGAACAAGAGCTCGTCGTAAATGGTTACGTCGACGCTAGCTTCGACACAGATCTGGATGACTCTAAGTCACAAACCAGATACGTGTATATTTTGAATGAAGGGGCAGTAAGCTGGTGCAGTTGCAAGCAAAGCATCGTGGCGGGATCTACATGTGAAGCGGAGTACATGGCAGCCTCGGAGGCAGCGCATGAAGCAATCTGTATGAAGGAGTTCATCACCGACCTAGGAGTCATACCCAATGCATCGGGGCCGATCACTCTCTTATGTGACAACACTGGAGCTATTGCCCTTGCCAAGGAGCCCAGGTTTCACAAGAAGACCAGGCACATCAAGCGTCGCTTCAACTCCATTCGTGAAAATGTTTAAGATGGAGACATATATATTTGCAAAGTGCATACGGATCTGAATATCACAGATCCGTTGACTAAACCTCTTCCACGAGCAAAACATGATCAACACCAGAACTCTATGGGTGTTCGATTCATCACAATGTAACTAGATTATTGACTCTAGTGCAAGTGGGAGACTGTTGGAAATAAGCCCTAGAGGCAATAATAAAATGGTTATTATTATATTTCCTTGTTCATGATAATTGTCTATTGTTCATGCTATAATTGTGTTATCCGGAAATCATAATACATGTGTGAATACATAGACCACAACATGTCCCTAGTGAGCCTCTAGTTGACTAGCTCGTTGATCAACAGATAGTCATGGTTTCCTGACTATGGACATTGGATGTCATTGATAACGGGATCACATCATTGGGAGAATGATGTGATGGACAAGACCCAATCCTAAGCATAGCACAAGATCGTGTAGTTCGTTTGCTAGAGCTTTCCAATGTCAAGTATCATTTCCTTAGACCATGAGATCGCGTAACTCCCGGATTCCGTAGGAGTGCTTTGGGTGTACCAAACGTCACAACGTAACTGGGTGACTATAAAGGTATACTACAGGTATCCCCGAAAGTATCTGTTGGGTTGACACGGATTGAGACTGGGATTTGTCACTCCGTATGACGGAGAGGTATCTATGGGCCCACTCGGTAATGCATCATCATAATGAGCTCAATGTGACCAAGTGGTTGGTCACGACATCATGCATTACGGTACGAGTAAAGTGACTTGCCGGTAACGAGATTGAACGAGGTATTGGGATACCGACGATCAAATCTCAGGCAAGTAACATACCGTTTGACAAAGGGAATTGTATACGGGATTACTTGAATCCTCAACATCGTGGTTCATTTGATGAGATCATCG
This sequence comes from Triticum dicoccoides, assembly GCF_002162155.2. NCBI lineage: Eukaryota > Viridiplantae > Streptophyta > Magnoliopsida > Poales > Poaceae > Triticum > Triticum dicoccoides. Next base: position 27,026,396 of record NC_041389.1, on the reverse strand, counting down.
TGGAACATGTGGGAGCCAACATGGGTATCCAGATCCCGCTGTTGGTTATTGGCCGGAGAGCTGTCTCGATCATGTCTACGTGATTCCCGAACCCGTAGGGTCTACACACTTAAGGTTCGGTGACGCTAGGGTTGTAGAGATATTAGTATGCGGTAACCTGAAAGTTGTTCGGAGTCCCGGATGATATCCTGGATGTCACGAGGAGTTCCGTAATGGTCCGGAGGTGAAGAATTGTATATAGGAAGTCCAGTTTCGGCCATCGGGAAAGTTTTGGGGTCACCGGTATTGTACCCCTTGATTGACTTCATGGCAAGGCACACTTCGAGTGCGGTACACAACATAGCATACTATAGAGCCTACGTCTAAAGCATAGGGGACGACCTTCGTCCTTTCTCTCTCTTCTGCCGTGGTCAGATCTTGAGTCTTACTCAATGCTCACACCTTATAACACAACCAAGAACTCCTTCTTTGCTGATTTGTTTGAACTCCTTCAAAATCTTATCACGGTATGTATTCATTTGAAAGTACTATTAAGCATTTTTGATCTATCCTTATAGATCTTGATGCTCAACGTTCAAGTAGCTTAAACCAATTTTTCCATTGTAAAACACTTTTCAAATAACCCTATATGCTTTCCAGAAATTCTACATCATTTCCGATCAACAATATGTCAACAACATATACTCATCAGAAATGCTATAGTGCTCCCACTCACTTCTTTGGAAATACAAGTTTCTCATAAACTTTGTATAAACCCAAAATCTTTGATCATCTCATCAAAGCGTATATTCCAACTCCGAGATGCTTACTCCAGTCCTTAAAGGATTGCTGGAGCTTTGCATACTTGTTAGCATCTTTTAGGATTGACAAAAACTTTCTGTTTGTATCACATACAACCTTTCCTCAAGAAAATCACTGAGGAAACAATGTTTTGACATCCTATCTGCAAGATTTCATAAATAATGCAGGAACTGCTAATATAATTTCAACAGACTCTTAGAATCGCTACGAGTGAGAAAGTCTCATCGTAGTCAACTCCTTGAACTTGTCGAAAAACATCTTAGTGACAAGTCGAGCTTCCTTCATGGTGATACTTACCATCATTGTCCATCTTCCTTTTAAAAACCATATGTACCCAACAGCCTTACGACCATCAAGTAGTTCTTCCAAAGTCTATACTTTGTTTTCATACATGGATCCTCTCGGATTTTATGGCCTCAAGCATTTTGTCGGAATACGGGCCCACCATCGCTTCTCCATAGCTCGTAGGTTCATTGTTATCTAGCAACATGACCTCCAAGATAGGATTACATACCACTCTAAAATAGTACGCATCCTTGTCGACCTACGAGTATTGGTAGTGACTTGATCTGAAGTTTCGTGATCACTATCATCAGCTTCTAATTCAATTGGTGTAGGTGCTACAGAAACAACTTCCTGTGCCCCGCTACACACTGGTTGAAGTGATGGTCCAATAACCTCATCAAGTCTCTACCATCCTCCCACTCAATTCTTTCAAGAGAAACTTTTCCTCGAGAAAGGACCCGTTTCTAGAAACAATCACTTTTTCTTCCGGATATGAAATATGAGGTATACACAACTGTTTTGGGTGTCCTATGAAGATGCATTTATCCGCTTTGGGTTCGGGCTTGGCTGAAACCTTTTCACATAAGCGTCGCAGCCCCAAACTTCCAAGAAACGACAGCTTAGGTTTCTCTAAACCATAGTTCACACGGTGTCATCTCAACGGAATTACGTGGTGCCCTATTTAAAGTGAATGCGGTTGTCTCTAATTCCTAACCCATGAACGATAGATAAAATTCGATAAGAGACATCATGGTATGCCCCATATCCAATAGGGTGCATCTATGATGTTCGGACACACCATCACACTATGGTGTTCCAGGCGGTGTTAGTTGTGAAACAATTTCCACAATGTCTTAATTGTGTACCAAACTCGCAACCAGATATTCATCTCTATGATCATATCATAGATATTTTATCCTCTTGTCACGAAGATCTTCAACCTTACTCTGAAATCACTTGAACCTTTCAATAATTCAGACTTGTGTTTCATCAAGTAAATATACTCAGCATCTACTCAAATCATCTCTGAAGTAAGAACATAACGATATCCACTGCGTGCCTCAGCACTCATTGGACTGCACAGATCAAAATGTATTACTTCCAACAAGTTGCTTTCTTGTTCCATCTTACTGAAAAACGAGGCTTTTCAGTCATCTTGCCCATGTGGTATGATTTGCATGTCTCAAGTGATTCAAAATCAAGTGAGTCCAAACGGTCCATCTGCATGGAGTTTCTTCATGCGTATATACCAATAGACATGGTTCGCATGTCTCAATCTTTTCAAGAACGATTGAGTCCAAAGATCCATCAACATGGAGCTTCTTCATGCGTTTTATACCAATATGACTCGAATGGCAGTGCCACAAGTAGGTGGCACTATATCATTACTATCTTATATCTTTTGGCATGAACATGTGTATCACTATGATCGAGATTCAATAAACCATTCATTTTAGGTGCAAGACCATTGAAGGTATTATTCAAATAAACAGAGTAACCATTATTCTCCTTAAATGAATAACCGTATTGCGATAGACATAATCCAATCATGTCTATGCTCAGCGCAAACGCCGAATGACAATTATTTAGGTTTAACACCGATCTCGATGGTAGAGGGAGCGTGCGATGTTTGATCACATCAACCTTGGAAACACTTCCAACACTTATCGTCACCTCGCCTTTAGCTAGTCTCCGTTTATTCCGTAGCCTTTTATTTCGAGTTACCAACACTTAGCAACCGAACCGTATCTATTACCCTGGTGCTACTAGGAGTAGTAAAGTACACATTAATCAAATGTATATCCAATATACTTCTGTCGACCTTGCCGGCCTTATCATCTACCAAGTATCTAGGGTAATTCTGCTCCAGTGACCGTTCCCCTTATTACAGAAGCACTTAGTCTCGGGTTTGGGTTCAACCTTAGGTTTCTTCACTAGAGCAGCAACTGATTTGCCGTTTCATGAAGTATCCCTTCTTGCCCTTGCCCTTCTTGAAACTAGTGGTTTCACTAACCATCAACAATTGATGCTCCTTCTTGATATCTACTTCCGCGGTGTCAAACACGAATATTTCAAGGATCATCATATCTATCCCTGATATGTTATAGTTCATCACGAAACTCTAGTAGCTTGGTGGCAATGACTTTGGAGAAACATCACTATCTCATCTGTAAGATTAACTCCCATTCGATTCAAGTGATTGTTGTACCCAGACAATCTGAGTACAAGCTCAACGATTGAGCTTTTCTCCCTTATTTTGTAGCCTAATAAACTCGTCAGAGGTCTCATACCTCTTGACGTGGGCACTAGCCTGAAATCCCAATTTCAGCCCTTGGAACATCCCCTATGTTCCATGACGTTTCAAAAAATCGTCTTCGGCGCCTCAATTCTAAACCGTTTAACATTACTGAACTATCACATAGTCATCAAAACGTGTATGTCAGATGTTCGCAACATCCACAGACGACGTTCGAGGTTCAGCACACCGAGCGGTGCATCAAGGACATAAGCCTTCTATGCAGCAATGAGGACAATCCTCAGTTTACCGACCCAGTCCGCATAATTGCTACTATCAACTTTCAACTAAATTTTCTCTAGGAACATATCTAAAACAGTAGAACTAAAACGTGAGCTACGACATAATTTGCAAAGACCTTTTGACTATGTTCAGGATAATTAAGTTCATCTAATGAACTCCCACTCAGATAGACATCCCTCTACTCATCTAAGTGATACATGATCCGAGTCAACTAGGCCGTGTCTGATCATCACGTGAGATGTACTAGTCATCATCGGTGAACATCTTCATGTTGATCGTATCTACTATACGACTCATGTTCGACCTTTCGGTCTCTTGTGTTCCGAGGCCATGTCTGTACATGCTAGGCTCGTCAAGTCAACCAAAGTGTTTCGCGTGTGTAAATCTGGCTTACACCCGTTGTATGTGAACATTAGAATCTATCACACCCGATCATTACGTGGTGCTTCGAAGCAACGATCTTTTGCAATGGTGCACAGTTAGGGGGAACACTTTCTTGAAATTATTATGAGGGATCATCTTATTTACTACCGTCGTTCTAAGCAAATAAGATGCATAAACATGATAAACATCACATGCAATCAAATAGTGACATGATATGGCCAATATCATTTTGCTCCTTTTGATCTCCATCTTCAGGGCTCCATGATCATCATCTCACCGGCATGACACCATGATCTCCATCATCATGATCTCCATCATCGTGTCTCCATGAAGTTGTCTCGCCAACTATTACTTCTACTACTATGGCTAACGGTTTAGCAATGAAGTAAAGTAATTACATGGCGTTATTCAGTGACACGCAGGTCATACAAGAAATAAAGACAACTCCTATGGCTCCTGCCGGTTGTCATACTCATCGACATGTAAGTCGTGATTCCTATTACAAGAATATGATCAATCTCATACATCACATATATTTCATTCATCACATCCTTCTTGGCCATATCACATCACAGGCATACGCTTCAAAAACAAGTTAGACGTCCTCTAATTGTTGTTGCAAGTTTTTTATGTGGCTGCTATAGGTTTCTAGCAAGAACCTTTCTTACCTATGCCAAAACCACAACGTGATATGCCAATTGCTATTTACCCTTCATAAGGAACCTTTTCATCGAATCCGATCCGACTAAAGTGGGAGAGACTGGTGTTGGAAATATGTCCTAGAGGCAATAATAAAAGGATTATTATTATATTTCCTTGTTCATGATAATTGTCTTTTATTCATGCTATAATTGTATTATCCGGAAATTGTAATACACGTGTGAATACATAGACCACAATATGTCCCTAGTGAGCCTCTAGTTGACTAGCTCGTTGATCAACAGATGGTCATGGTTTCCTGACTATGGACATTAGATGTCGTTGATAACGGGATCACATCGTTAGGAGAATGATGTGATGGACAAGACCCAATCCTAAGCATAGCACAAGATCGTGTAGTTCGTTTTGATAGAGCTTTTCCAATGTCAAGTATCTTTTCCTTAGACCATGAGATCGTGTAACTCCCGGATACCATAGGAGTGCTTTGGGTGTACCAAATGTCACAACGTAACTGGGTGACTATAAAGGTGCACTACAGGTATCTCCGAAAGTGTATGTTGGGTTGACATGGATCGAGACTGGGATTTGTCACTCCGTATGACGGAGAGGTATCTCTGGGCCCACTCGGTAATGCATCATCATAATGAGCTCAAAGTGACCAAGTTTCTGGTCACGGGATCATGCATTACGGTACGAGTAAAGTGACTTGCCGGTAACGAGATTGAACGAGGTATTGGGATACCGACGATCGAATCCCGGGCAAGTAACGTACCGATTGACAAAGGGAATTGTATACGGGGTTGCTTAAATCCTCGACATAGTGGTTCATCCGATGAGATCATCGAGGAGAATGTGGGAGCCAACATGGGTATCCAGATCCCGCTGTTGGTTATTGACCGGAGAGCCGTCTCGGTCATGTCTACATGTCTCCCGAACCCGTAGGGTCTACACATTTAAGGTTCGGTGATGCTAGGGTTGTATGAATATGAGTATGCAGCAAACCGAAAGTTGTTCGAAGTCCCGAATGAGATCCCGGACGTCACGAGGAGTTCCGAAATGGTCCGGAGGTAAAGAATTATATATGGGAAGTCGAGTTTCGGCCATCGGGAAAGTTTCGGGGTCCACCGGTATTGTACCGGAACCACCGGAAGGGTCCCTGGGGTCCACCGGGTGGGGCCACCTATCCCGGAGGGCCCCATGGGCTGAAGTGGGAGGGGAACCAGCCCCTAGTGGGCTGGTGCGCCCCCTTGGCCCCCCCTCTGCGCCTAGGGTTGGGAACCCTAGGGGAGGGGGCGCCTCCACTTGCCTTGGGGGGCACTCCACCCCCCTTGGCCGCCGCCCCCCCTAGAGATCCCATCTCTAGGGCCGGGGGCCCCCCTGGGGGTCCCTATATAAAGAGGGGGGGGGGGTGGGAGGGCAGCCGCACCCAACACCCTGGCGCCTTCCTCCCCTCCTTGCTACACCTCCTCCCCCCGTAGTTGCTTGGCGAAGCCCTGCCGGAACCCTGCTGCATCCACCACCACGCCGTCGTGCTGCTGCATCTTCATCAACCTCTCCTTACCCCTTGCTGGATCAAGAAGGAGGAGACGTCATCCGCTCCATACGTGTGTTGAACGCGGAGGTGCTGTCTGTTCGGCACTTGGTCATCGGTGATTTGAATCACGACAAGTACGACTCCCTCAACCCCGTCCTCTTGAACGCTTCCGCTCGCGATCTACAAAGGTATGTAGATGCACTACTATCACTCGTTGCTAGATGAACTCATAGATGGATCTTGGTGAAACCGTAGGAATTTTTTTATTTTCTGCAGCATTCCCCAACAGTGGTGTCAGAGCTAGGTCTATGCGTAGTTCTCTATTGCATGAGTAGAACACAAATCAGTTGTGGGCGTTGATGTTGTCAACTTTCTTGCCGCTACTAGTCTTATTTTGCTTCAGCGATATTGTGGAATGAAGCGGCCCGGACCAACCTTACACGTACGCTTACGTGAGACAGGTTCCACCGACTGACATGCACTAGTTGCATAAGGTGGCTAGCGGGTGTCTGTCTCTCCCACTTTAGTTGGAGCGGATTCAATGAAAAGGGTCCTTATGACGGGTAAATAGAAGTTGACAAATCATGTTGTGGATTTTTCGTAGGTAAGAAAACGTTCTTGCTAGAACCCTATTGCAGCCACGTAAAAGATGCAACAACAATTAGAGGACGTCTAACTTGTTTTTGCAGCAATTGCCTTGTGATGTGATATGGCCAAAAGTTGTGATGAATGATGAATGCTATATTGTGATGTATGAGATCATGTTCTTGTAATAGGAATCACGACTTGCATGTCAATGAGTATGACAACCGGCAGGAGGCATAGGAGTTGTCTTAATTATTGTATGACCTGCGTGTCAACGATTTAACGCCATGTAATTACTTTAATTTATTGCTAAACTGTTAGCCATAGTAGTAGAAGTAATAGTTGGCGATCAACTTCATGGAGACACGATGATGGAGATCATGATGATGGAGATCATGGTGTCATGCCGGTGACGAAGATGATCATGGAGCCCCAAAGATGGAGATCAAAGGAGCTATATGATATCGGCCATATCATGTCACTACTATATAATTGCGTGTGATGTTTATTATGTTTATGCATCTTGTTTACTTAGAACAACGATAGTAAATAAGATGATCCCTTATAAACAATTTCAATAAAGTGTTCTCCCCTAACTGTGCGCCGTTGCTAAAGTTCGTCATTTCGAAGCACCACGTGATGACCGGGTGTGATAGATTCTTACGTTCACATACAACGGGTGTAAGACAGTTTTACACATGCAAAAACACTTAGGGTTAACTTGACGAGCCTAGCATGTACAGACATGGCCTCGGAACACAGAGACCGAAAGGTCGAACATGAGTCATATGGAAGATACGATCAACATGGAGATGTTCACCGATGATGACTAGTCCGTCTCACGTGATGATCGGACACGGCCTAGTCGACTCGGATCGTGTAACACTTAGATGACTAGAGGGATGTCTAATCTAAGTGGGACTTCATTAAATAATTTGATTAGATGAACTTAATTATCATGAACTTAGTCTAAAATCTTTGCAAAATATGTCTTGTAGATCAAATGGCCAACGCTCATGTCAACATGATCTTCAACGCGTTCCTAGAGAAAACAAAGCTGAAAGATGATGGCAGCAACTATACGGACTGGGTCCGGAACCTGAGGATCATCCTCATAGCTGCCAAGGTGAATCACCCATCCCAGAGAACCAAGACGTTATGAACGCTTGGCAGTCACGTGCTGATGATTACTCCCTCGTTCAGTGCGGCATGCTTTACAACTTAGAACCAGGGCTCCAAAAGCGTTTTGAGCGACACGGAGCATATGAGATGTTCGAGGAGCTGAAAATGGTTTTCCAAGCTCATGCCCGGGTCGAGAGATATGAAGTCTCCGACAAGTTCTATAGTTGTAAGATGGAGGAAAATAGTTCTGTCAGTGAGCACAGACTCAAAAATGTCTGGGTTGCACAACTGCCTGTCCCAGTTGGACATTAACCTCCCGGACGAGGCGGTCATTGACAGAATCCTTCAGTCGCTCCCACCGAGCTACAAGAGCTTTGTGATGAACTACAATATGCAGGGGATGGTGAAAACTATTCCTGAAGTATTTTCAATGCTGAAGTCAGAAGAGGTAGAAATCAAGAAAGAACATCAAGTGTTGATGGTGAATAAAGCCACCAAGTTCAAGAAGGGCAAGGGGAAGAAGAACTTCAAGAAGGATGGCAAAGATGTTGCCGCGCCCGGTAAACCAGTTGCCGGGAAGAAGTCAAGGAATGGACCCAAGCCTGAGACTGAGTGCTTTTATTGCAAAGGGAAGGGTCACTCGAAGCGGAACTGCCCCAAATACTTAGCGGACAAGAAGGCCGGCAACACTAAAGGTATATTTGATATACATGTAATTGACGTGTACCTTACCAGTACTCGTAGTAACTCCTGGGTATTTGATACCGGTGCCGTTGCTCATATTTGTAACTCACAGCAGGAGCTGCGGAATAAGTGGAGACTGGCGAAGGACGAGGTGACGATGCGCGTCGGGAATGGTTCCATGGTCGATGTGATCGCCGTCGGCACGCTACCTCTACATTTACCTACGGGATTAGTTTTAAACCTCAATAATTGTTATTTAGTGCCAAGTTTGAGCATGAACATTGTATCTGGATCTCGTTTAATGCGAGATGGCTACTCATTTAAATCCGAGAATAATGGTTGTTCTATTTATATGAGAGATATGTTTTATGGTCATGCCCCAATGGTCAATGGTTTATTCTTAATGAATCTCGAACGTAATGTTACACATATTCATAGTGTGAATACGAAAAGATGTAAAGTTGATAATGATAGTCCCACATACTTGTGGCACTGCCGCCTTGGTCACATTGGTGTCAAGCGCATGAAGAAGCTCCATGCTGATGGACTTTTAGAGTCTCTCGATTATGAATCATTTGACACATGCGAACCATGCCTCATGGGCAAAATGACCAAGACTCCATTCTCCGGAACAATGGAGCGAGCAACCAACTTACTAGAAATCATACATACCGATGTATGCGGTCCAATGAGCATTGAGGCTCGCGGAGGATATTGTTATGTTCTCACTCTCACTGATGACTTGAGTAGAATGGGTATGTCTACTTGATGAAACACAAGTCTAAGACCTTTGAAAAGTTCAAGGAATTTCAGAATGAGGTAGAGAATCAACGTGACCGAAAGATAAAATTCTTACGATCAGATCGTGGAGGAGAATATTTAAGTCACGAATTTGGTACGCACTTAAGAAAATGTGGAATCGTTTCACAACTCACGCCGCCTGGAACACCTCAGCGTAACGGTGTGTCCGAACATCGTAATCGCACTCTATTGGATATGGTGCGATCTATGATGTCTCTTAACGATTTACCACTATCATTTTGGGGATACGCTCTAGAGACAGCTACATTCACTTTAAATAGGGCACCGTCTAAATCTGTTGAGACGACATCGTATGAATTATGGTTTGGGAAGAAACCTAAGCCGTTGTTTCTAAAAGTTTGGGGATGCGATGCTTATGTCAAGAAACTTCAACCTGAAAAGCTCGAACCCAATTCGGAAAAATGCGTCTTCATAGGATACCCTAAGGAAACCATTGGGTATACCTTCTACCATAGATCTGAAGGCAAGATCTTTGTTGCCAAGAACGGATCCTTTCTGGAAAAAGAGTTTCTCTCGAAAGAAGTAAGTGGGAGGAAAGTAGAACTCGATGAAGTACTACCTCTTGAACCGAAAAGTAGTGCAGCTCAGGAAAATGTTCCTGTGGTGCCTACACAACTGGAGAGGAAATTAATGATGATGATCAAGGTACTTCAGATCAAGTTGCTACTGAACTTCGTAGGTCCACAAGGACACGTTCCACACCAGAGTGGTATGTTAACCCTGTCCTAGAAATCATGTTGTTAGACAACGGTGAACCTTCGAACTATGAAGAAGCGATGGCGGGCCTAGATTCGAACAAATGGCTTGAAGCCATGCAATCCGAGATAGAATCCATGTATGAAAACAAAGTATGGACTTTGACAGACTTGCCCGATGATCGGCGAGCGATAGAAAACAAATGGATCTTTAAGAAGAAGACGGACGCGGATGGTAATGTTACCATCTATAAAGCTCGACTTGTCGCTAAGGGTTATCGGCAAGTTCAAGGGGTTTACTACGATGAGACTTTCTCTCCTGTAGCGAAGCTGAAGTCCGTCCGAATCATGTTAGCAATTGCCGCATACTATGATTATGATATATGGCAGATGGACGTCAAAACGGCATTCCTTAACGGCTATCTTAAGGAAGAACTGTATATGATGCAGCCGGAAGGTTTTGTCGATCCTAAGAATGCTAACAAAGTATGCAAGCTCCAGCGATCCATTTATGGGCTGGTGCAAGCATCTCGGAGTTGGAACATTCGCTTTGATGAGATGATCAAAGCGTTTGGGTTTATGCAGTCTTATGGAGAAGCCTGCGTTTACAAGAAAGTGAGTGGGAGCTCTGTAGCATTTCTCATATTATATGTAGATGACATACTTTTGATGGGAAATGATATAGAACTTTTGGACAACATTAAGGCCTACTTAAATAAGTGTTTTTCATGAAGGACCTTGGAGAAGCTGCTTACATATTAGGCATCAAGATCTATAGGGATAGATCGAGACGCCTCATAGGTCTTTCACAAAGCACATACCTTGAGAAGATATTGAAGAAATTCAAAATGGATAAGTCCAAGAAAGGGTTCTTGCTTGTATTACAAGGTGTGAGATTGAGCTCGGCTCAATGCCCGACCACGGCAAAAGATAAAGAAGAGATGAGTGTCATCCCCTATGCCTCAACCATAGGATCTATTATGTATGCCATGCTGTGTACCATACCTGATGTAAACCTTGCCATAAGTTTGGTAGGAAGGTACCAAAGTAATCCCGGCAAGGAACACTGGACAGCGGTCAAGAATATCCTGAAGTACCTGAAAAGGACAAAGGACATGTTTCTCGTTTATGGAGGTGACGAAGAGCTTGTCGTAAAGGGTTACGTCGACGCTAGCTTCGACATAGATCTGGATGACTCTAAGTCACAAACCGGATACGTGTATATGTTGAATCGTGGAGCAGCAAGCTGGTGCAGTTGCAAGTAGAGCGTCGTGGCGGGATCTACATGTGAAGCGGAGTACATGGCAGCCTCGGAGGCAGCGCATGAAGCAATATGGATGAAGGAGTTCATCATCGACCTAGGAGTCATACCCAATGCGTCGGGGCCAATCACTCTCTTCTGTGACAACACTAGAGCTATTGCCCTTGCCAAGGAGCCCAGGTTTCACAAGAAGACGAGGCACATCAAGCGTCGTTTCAACTCCATCCGTGAAAATGTTCAAGATGGGGACATAGATATTTGCAAAGTACATACGGATCTGAATGTCGCAGATCCGTTGACTAAACCTCTTCCGCGAGCAAAACATGATCAACACCAGAACTCTATGGGTGTTCGATTCATCACAATGTAACTAGATTATTGACTCTAGTGCAAGTGGGAGACTGTTGGAAATATGCCCTAGAGGCAATAATAAAAGGATTATTATTATATTTCCTTGTTCATGATAATTGTCTTTTATTCATGCTATAATTGTATTATCCAGAAATCGTAATACACGTGTGAATACATAGACCACAATATGTCCCTAGTGAGCCTCTAGTTGACTAGCTCGTTGATCAACAGATGGTCATGGTTTCTTGACTATGGACATTAGATGTCGTTGATAACGGGATCACATCATTAGGAGAATGATGTGATGGACAAGACCTAATCCTAAGCATAGCACAAGATCGTGTAGTTCGTTTTGCTAGAGCTTTTCCAATGTCAAGTATATTTTCTTAGACCATGAGATCGTGTAACTCCCGGATACCGTAGGAGTGCTTTGGGTGTACCAAACGTCACAACGTAACTGGGTGACTATAAAGGTGCACTACAGGTATCTTCGAAAGTGTCTGTTGGGTAGACACGGATCGAGATTGGGATTGGTCACTTCGTATGACAGAGAGGTATCTCTGGGCCCACTCGGTAATGCATCATCATAATGAGCTCAAAGTGACCAAGTGTCTGGTCACGGGATCATGCATTACGGTACGAGTAAAGTGACTTGCCGGTAACAAGATTGAACGAGGTATTGGGATACCGACGATCGAATCTCGGGCAAGTAACGTACCGATTGACAAAGGGAACTGTATACGGGGTTGCTTAAATCCTCGACATCGTGGTTCATCCGATGAGATCATCGAGGAGCATGTGGGAGCCAACATGGGTATCCAGATCCCGCTATTGGTTATTGACCGGAGAGCCGTCTCGGTCATGTCTACATGTCTCTCGAACCCGTAGGGTCTACACACTTAAGGTTCGGTGACGCTAGGGTTGTATGAATATGAGTATGCAGCAAACCGAAAGTTGTTTGGAGTCCCGGATGAGATTCCGGACGTCACGAGGAGTTCCGGAATGGTCCGGAAGTAAAGAATTATATATGGGAAGTCGAGTTTCGGCCATCGGGAAAGTTTCGGGGTCCACCGGTATTGTATCGGGACCACCGAAAGGGTCCCGGGGGTCCATCGGGTGGGGCCACCTATCCTGGAGGGCCCCATGGGCTGAAGTGGGAGGGGAACCAGCCCCTAGTGGGCTGGTGCGCCCCCCTGGGCCCCCCTCTGCACCTAGGGTTGGGAACCCTAGGGGAGGGGGCGCCTCCAGTTGCCTTGGGGGGCACTCCACCCCCCTTGGCCGCCGCCCCCCCATAGAGATCCCATCTCTAGGGCCGGCGCCCCCCTGGGGGTCCCTATATAAGGGGGGGGGGGTGGGTGGGAGGGCAGCCGCACCCAACACCCTGGCGCCTCCCTCCCCTCCTTGGTACACCTCCTCCTCCCGTAGTTGCTTGGCGAAGCCCTGCCGGAACCCTGCTGCATCCACCACCACGCCGTCGTGCTGCTGGATCTTCATCAACCTCTCCTTCCCCCTTGCTGGATCAAGAAGGAGGAGACGTCATCCACTCCGTACGTGTGTTGAACAAGGAGGTGCTGTCCGTTCGGCACTTGGTCATCGGTGATTTGGATCACGACGAGTACGACTCCCTCAACCCCGTTCTCTTGAACGCTTCCACTCGCGATCTACAAAGGTATGTAGATGCACTACTATCACTCGTTTCTAGATGAACTCATAGATGGATCTTGGTGAAACCGTAGGAATTTTTTTATTTTCTGCAACGTTCCCCAACAACTGGCACCCGCTGGCCACCTTATGCAACAAGTGCATGTCAGTCGGTGGAACCTGTCTCACGTAAGTGTACGTGTAAGGTCGGTCTGGGCCGCTTCATCCCACAATACTGTCGTAACAAGATAGGACTAGTAACGGTAAGCATATTGAACAAAATCAACGCCCATAACCACTTGTGTTCTACTCGTGCATAGAAACTACTCATAGACCTAGCTCATGATGCCACTGTTGGGGAACGTAGCAGAAATTCAAAATTTTCTATGCATCACCAAGATCAATCTATGGAGATTCTAGCAACAAGAGAGAGGGGAGTGCATCTTCATACCCTTGAAGATCGCGATGCGGAAGCGTTACAAGAACGCGGATGAGGTAGTCGTACTCGCGGCGATTCAAATCGCGGAAGATCTGATCTAACGCCGAACGGACGGCGCCTCCGCATTCAACACACGTACAGCCCGGGGACATCTCCTCCTTCTTGATCCAGGAAGGGGAGAGGATAAGTTGAGGGAGAGCTCCGGCAGCACGACGGCATGGTGGTGGAGCTTGCAGTTCTCCGGCAGGGCTTCGCCAAGCACTATAGAGGAGGAGGTGGAGTTGGAGAGGGGGAGGGCTGCGCCAGGGGCAAGGGGTGAAGCTCCCATGCGCCTCCCCACTATATATAGGGGTGGAGGGGGCTGGTTTCTTGCCCTCCAAGTCCATTGGGGCGTTGGCAAAGGTGGGAGGAAAGAAATCCCATCATTTCCTTCCCCACTGATTGTTATCCCCCCTTTTAGGGATCTTGATCTTATCCTTTCAAGATATGATCTTATTCCTTCTAAGGGGGGATCTTGGTGCGCCTTGACCAGGGGTGTGGGGCTTTGCCCCCACTACCCACGTTCATGTGGGTCCCCCCATGCAGGTGGGCCCCACTCCGGAACCTTCTAGAACCTTCCCGGTACAATACCGAAAAATCCCGAACATTTTCCGGTGACCAAAATAGGACTTCCCATATATAAATCTTTACCTCCGGACCATTCCGGAACTCCTTGTGATGTCCAGGATCTCATCCGGGACTACGAACAACATTCGGTAACTGCACACTAATTCCCATAACAACTCTAGCGTCACCGAACCTTAAGTGTGTAGACCCTACGGGTTCGGGAATCATGCAAACATGATCGAGACAGCTCTCTGGCCAATAACCAACAGCGGGATCTGGATACCCATGCTGGCTCCCACATGTTCCACGATGATCTCATCGGATGAACCACGATGTCAAGGATTCAAGCACCGAGTGGGCCCAGAGATACCTCTCTGTCACACGGAGTGACAAATCCCAGTCTCGATTCGTGCCAACCCAACAGATACTTTCGGAGATACCCGTAGTGCACCTTTATAGCCACCCAGTTACGTTGTGGCGTTTGGCACACCCAAAGCATTCCTACGGTATCCGGGAGTTGCACAATCTCATGGTTTAAGGAAATGATACTTGACATTAGAAAAGCTTTTAGCAAACGAACTACACGATCTTGTGCTATGCTCAGGATTGGGTCTTGTCCATCACATCATTCTCCTAATGATGTGATCCCGTTATCAATGACATCCAATGTCCATGGTCAGGAAACCATAACCATCTATTGATCAATGAGCTAGTCAACTAGAGGCTCACTAGGGACATGTTGTGGTCTATGTATTCACACATGTATTACAGTTTCCAGTTAATACAATTATAGCATGAACAGTAGACAATTATCATGAACAAGGAAATACAATAATAACCATTTTATTATTGCCTCTAGGGCATATTTCCAACAAAACCCACAATTCTATAAAATATAGACGGGCTCCCCCTAGATGTGTGCACTCTAGAGATGTGCTTTGGAGTGCACGGCGCACATACTAGGATTAACACCCCCCCTATATTTTATAGAGAAGGCATCTCTTGCAACAATATAAATAACAGTAAGCAAGTACGCAAGATGATGGAGAAGACTAAGTAACAAGACTAAATAATGATGACAAATGATACGATAGAGTGCATATGTATTACACCATATGATAGATAACTTAGTCTTACGAGCACGAACCAAACCAAAGCAAACGAGGTTCAACAGACCGAAAGCAAAGCGACAAAGCGAAACACATGACACAAGACGCAAGACGTGCAAATCCTACACTCTCTCCCCCTTTGGCATCGAGACACCAAAAAGGCAGAGAGGACACCTACGACACAGGTGGTAGCTCAGGCTAAAAACGACTCCTCGTCTGACTCGGCAGCTGAAATAGGCTCCTCCTCTGACTCCGTCCACTGATACCCCTATTTGGCTATCCAAGCAGCCTCCGGAGTGATGGCTTCCTCTGAGCCACTGGTGTCAGTCTCGCCAAAGGTCCTCAATATCTTCTTATCGCATTGGCGACTCCTCTTGGAGTCAACATGGGGCCTGTACTGCCCCTGGGTCTGCATGCAGAACAACTTCTTCATCTTCGTCTTTAGCTTCTTAGCCCAAGAGGGCTCAGTAGAGGGAGGGGTGTATCCATCAAAACCATCCTCATCAGCTTCCTCCTCCTCGATCTCATCCTCATCCACATCTATCGGGGCATCCGCGGCCTCAACACTGGTGGCGGTGTTAGCCCATTGGCTCTTGATGCGGAGCTTGATGGGCTCATGATGAATCCAGCCGAGGGCAATGAACTCATCATTGCGATAGAGCTTCTCCCAAGTCTCGGAGATCAAGAGAAACAGGTAAGGCCCATAGATGGGGACCTTACGGTTGAACACCGCAAACTGAAGCTCGCACCACATGATATGTGAGGCATCAAGTGGTTGCGTCTGAGCCTGACGCGCCTCCTCACAAATGGGCATCATATCCACAAGATAGGCATGCACCTGGCCCATTTCACCGATGCGCGGGAAGAGGGAGTTGCAGAAGATCCGATGCATGATGTCAAGGAAGGAGTTCAACACCCACACCTTCTTCTTACTAGCAAGCATCTTCTCAACAAGGAAGGGCTGGAGCTTGTTCTTGTTGGCAAACTCAGAGTTGGCATGAGGGCGAACTCCAACGGGCGTGTCGAGCCCCTCATCAGGAACCTGAAGCAAGTCCATGAAGTCCTTCCACTTAGCAGATAGCTGTTGACCATTGGTCATCCATGTCATGGTCCTTGTCTCATCAAAATGGAAGTGGACCGAAGCAAAGAACTGAGCCATAATGTCTGGGTCAAAGTCCAGGTGAAAGGTAAGCATGTGTTCAATGCCAAACTGCTCCACCAGATCCAAAGCCTCTCCAAAATAGTTACGGTGCTTGTCCTGCCTCATGTGATTCATGTCAATCTAGTGAACTTCCACGTAGACGTTCTACTTGGCCTTGATCACATCTAGATAAATATGGTTCTGCTGCTTGGTCCAGAACAGATCATTTCCTCTAAAGTTGGCACGGGGATTCACATAGGGGTTTGATCTTCCTTCGAACAATGAACTCAGCCAGAGGTATCTCATCCATGCCCATGGTGGGCTCCTTGTGCTTGGTGGCGGTGTGCTTGGTTCTGCGTTGGGAGGCATTGGAGCCCTCTGGAGCTTCGTCTTGGTTGCGCAGGCGCTTCGAGCCCATGTCACAGCTGGGATTCGAACGGCGAACATTGGAATCAGAGCCACCACCTAGACACACAACACAAGAACACACACAAAAAACAAGAAGGGTCAATGCAAAGACCAGGGCCAAAGCCAAAAGAAACACGCAAGAACGAGATTTGGAATGAAAAACAATATATTTTTCACATCTACGGTAGTACCGGACCGGCACACGGATGTAAAAAATTACATCCGCTCCAGCTGCGGTAGTACCGTGTCGGGTGGCACAGTAGTACCACGACTAGAGCGGAAGTAATTTTTTACTTCCGCGCCCCGAGTGGTTGTATCGCTCCAAGGGAGCGGTAGTACTGCGCGAGGCAGATCGTGAGCGAGGGTGCTGTAATACCGCTCGAGAGGAGCGGTAGTACCGCACGGATTCAACTGCGCGGATCTAGATCAGGAACAGCCGCAAAACATGGTCGGTACTACCGTTGATCAAACTAAATTGTTGTGACATACCAAATAGCATACTTGCTGCACTACCACTCGCCTACAATCCCATCTTGCACAGATCTAGCCAAAAATCACATGAACTACACATGCATCTCCCCAAGACCTAGAAGCACAAGAACGGAACAAAAAGAGGGGGACTTGGGGAAATACCGGGGTCCATGGCAAGAGGACGAGGTGGGGAAGGATCCCACCAGACGGAATGCGAGGAGAGCGGCCAGAGACGGAGATCCGGCGAGGACCTCCGGCGCCGTTCTTGGGCAGGAGAGAGAGACGAGGTGGGGAAAAGAGATGAATGGGTATGGGGGAGTTGGAACTCCCCCTGCCCCGCTCTTAACCCCCACCCGCTCGCGTAGGTCGGTAATATCGCGGGTCAACGCGGTAGTACCGCCCGGGCAGAAGTACCGCTTGCTGGGCGGTAGTACTAAAGGAAATATGCCCTAGAGGCAATAATAAAGTTATTATTTATTTCCTTATTTCATGATAAATGTTTATTATTCATGCTAGAATTGTATTAACCGGAAACATAAGACATGTGTGAATACATAGACAAAATAGTGTCACTAGTATGCCTCTACTTGACTAGCTCGTTAATCAAAGATGGTTAAGGTTTCCTAACCATATACATGAGTTGTCATTTGATAAACGGGATCACATCATTAGGAGAATGATGTGATTGACTTGACCCATTCTGTTAGCTTAGCACATGATCATTTTAGTTTACTGCTATTGCTTTCTTCATGACTTATACATGTTCCTATGACTATGAGATTATGCAGCTCCCGATTACCGGAGGAACACTTTGTGTGCTACCAAACGTCACAATGTAACTGGGTGATTATAAAGGTGTTCTACAGGTGTTTCCGATGGTACTTGTTGAGTTGGCATAGATCGAGATTAGGATTTGTCACTCCGATTATCGGAGAGGTATCTCTGGGCCCTCTTGGTAATGCACATCACTATAAGCCTTGCAAGCAATGTGAATAATGAGTTAGTTGTGGGATGATGTATTACAGAACGAGTAAAGAGACTTGCCGGTAACGAGATTGAGCCAGGTATTGAGATACCGACGATCAAATCTCGGGCAAGTAACATACCGATGACAAAGGAAATAATGTATGTTGTCATGCGGTCTGACCGATAAAGATCTTCGTAGAATATGTAGGAGCCAATATGAGCATCCAGGTTCCGGTATTGGTTATTTACCGGAGACGTGTCTCGGTCATGTCTACATAGTTCTCGAACCCGTAGGGTCCACACGCTTAACGTTCGGTGACGATCGATATTATGAGTTTATGCGTTTTGATGTACCGAAGGTAGTTAGGAGTCCCGTATATGATCATGGACATGACGAGGAGTCTCGAAATGGTCGAGACATAAAGATCCATATATTGGATGACTATGTTTGGACTTCGGAAGTGTTCCGGGCAAGTTCAGGCATATACCGGAGTACTGGGGGGTTACCGGAACCCCCCAGGGAGTATAATGGGCCTATTGGGCCCTAGTGGAGAAGAGGAGGGGCGGCCAAGGCAGGGCCGTGTGCCCCCTCCCCCTCTAGTCCGAATTGGACAAGGAGGGGGCGCCCCCTTTCCTGCCCCCTCTGTCCTCCTTCCCCCTTCTCCTACTCCTACTAGGAAAGGAGGAGTCCTACTCCCGGTGGGAGTTGGCTCCCCCCCTTGGCGCGCCTTCCTCCTGGCCGGCCGCCTCCCTCCCTAGCTGAAGGAGATATGCACTAGAGGCAATAATAAAGTTATTATTTATTTCCTTATTTCATAATAAATGTTTATTATTCATGCTAGAATTGTATTAACCGGAAACATAATACATGTGTGAATACATAGACAAACATAGTGTCACTAGTATGCCTCTTCTTGACTAGATCGTGAATCAAAGATGGTTAAGTTTCCTAGCCATGGACAAAAGAGTTGTCATTTGATTAACAGGATCACATCATTAGGAGAATGATGTGATTGACTTGACCCATTCCATTAGCTTAGCACTTGATCGTTTAGTATGTTGCTATTGCTTTCTTCATGACTTATACATGTTCGTATGACTATGAGATTATGCAACTCCCGTTTACCGGAAGAACACTTTGTGTGCTACCAAACGTCACAACGTAACTGGGTGATTATAAAGGAGTTCTACAGGTGTCTCCGAAGGTACATGTTGGGTTGGCGTATTTCGAGATTAGGATTTGTCACTCCGATTGTCGGAGAGGTATCTCTGGGCCCTCTCAGTAATGCACATCACTTAAGCCTTGCAAGCATTGCAACTAATGAGTTAGTTGTGAGATGATGTATTATGTAACGAGTAAAGAGACTTGTCGGTAATGAGATTGAACTAGGTATTGGATACCGACGATCGAATCTCGGGCAAGTAACATACCGATGACAAAGGGAACAACGTATGTTGTTATGCTGTTTGACCGATAAAGATCTTCGTAGAATATGTAGGAGCCAATATGAGCATCCAGGTTCCGCTATTGGTTATTGACTGGAGACGTGTCTCGGTCATGTCTACATAGTTCTCGAACCCGTAGGGTCCGCACGCTTAACGTTACGATGATAGTTTTATTATGAGTTTATATATTTTGATGTACCGAAGGTTGTTCAGAGTCCCGGATGTGATCCAGGACATGACGAGGAGTCTCGAAATGGGCGAGACATAAATATTGATATATTGGAAGCCTATATTTGGATATTGGAAACGTTCCGGGAGAAACCGGGATTTTTCCGGAGTACCAGGGGGTTACCGGAACCCCCCGGGGGTTATTGGGCCTAGATGGGCCATGAGGGAGAAGAGGAGGGCTGGCCAGGGCAGGCCGCACGCCCCCTCTCCCCCTAGTCTGAATAGGACAAGGAGGGGGGGGGGCGGCGCCCCCCTTTCCTCTTTCCCCTCCCCCCTTTCCTTCTCCACCAAGGCAAGAGGGGGGAGTCCTACTCCCGGTGGGAGTAGGACTCCTCCAGGCGCACCCCTTGGGGGCCGGCCGCACCTCCCCCTCCCTCCTTTATATACGGCGGCAGGGGGGCACCCTAGAAGACACAAGTTGATCTACGTGATCGTTCCTTAGCCGTGTGCGGTGTCCCCTTCCACCATATTCCACCTCGGTCATATCGTCGCGAAGCTTAGGCAAAGCCCTGCGCCGGTAGAACACCATCATCGTCACCATGCCGTCGTGCTGACGGAACTCATCCCCGACACTTTGCTGGATCGGAGTCCGGGGATCGTCATCGAGCTGAACGTGTGCTGAACTCGGAGGTGCCGTACGTTCGGTACTTGGATCGGTCGGATCGTGAAGACGTACGACTACATCAACCGCGTTGTCATAACGCTTCTGCTTACGGTCTACAAGGGTACGTGGACATTACTCTCCCCTCTCGTTGCTATGCATCACCATGATCTTGCGTGTGCGTAGGAACTTTTGAAATTACTACGTTCCCCAATAGTGGCATCCAAGCCTGGTTTTATGCGTAGATGTCATATGCACGAGTAGAACACAAGTGAGTTGTGGGCGATACAAGTCATACTGCTTACCAGCATGTCATACTTTGGCTCGGCGATATTGTGAGATGAAGCGGCCCGGACCGACATTACGCGTACGCTTACGCGAGACTGTTTTCACCGTTACGAGCACTCGTGCTTAAAGGTGACTGGCGGGTGTCTGTCTCTCTCACTTAAGCTGAATCGAGTGTGGCTACGCCCGGTCCTTGCGAAGGTTAAAACAGCATTAACTTGACGAACTATCGTTGTGGTTTTGATGCGTAGGTAAGAATGGTTCTTGCAAAGCCCGTAGCAGCCACGTAAAATTTGCAACAACAAAGTAGAGGACGTCTAACTTGTTTTTGCAGGGCATGTTGTGATGTGATATGGTCAAGACGTGATGCTATATTTTATTGTATGAGATGATCATGTTTTGTAACCGAAGTTATCGGCAACTGGCAGGAGCCATATGGTTGTCACTTTATTGTATGCAATGCAATCGCCCTGTAATTGCTTTACTTTATCACTAAGCGGTAGCGATATTCATAGAACCAATAGATGGCGTAACGACAACGATGCTACGATGGAGATCAAGGTGTCGCGCCGGTGACGATGGTGATCACGATGGTGCTTCGAAGATGGAGATCACAAGCACAAGATGATGATGGCCATATCATATCACTTATATTGATTGCATGTGATGTTTATCCTTTATGCATCTTATCTTGCTTTGATTGACGGTAGCATTTTAAGATGATCTCTCACTAAATTATCAAGAAGTGTTCTCCCTGAGTATGCACCGTTGAGAAAGTTCTTCGTGCTGAGACACCACGTGATGATCAGGTGTGATAGGCTCTACGTTCAAATACAACGGGTGCAAAACAGTTGCACACGCGGAATACTCAGGTTAAACTTGACGAGCGTAGCATATAACAGATATGGCCTCGGAACACGGAGACCGAAAGGTCGAGCGTGAAGCATATAGTAGATATGATCAACATATTGATGTTCACCGTTGAAACTACTCCATCTCACGTGATGATCAGACATGGTGTAGTTGATATGGATCACGTAATCACTTAGAGGATTAGAGGGATGTCTATCTAAGTGGGAGTTCTTAAGTAATATGATTAATTGAACTTTAATTTATCATGAACTTAGTCCTGGTAGTATTTTGCAAATTATGTTGTAGATCAATAGCTTGCATTGTTGCTTTTATATGTTTATTTTGATATGTTCCTAGAGAATATTATGTTGAAAGATGTTAGTAGCAATGATGCTGATTGGATCCGTGATCTGAGGTTTATCCTCATTGCTGCACAAAAGAATTATGTCCTTAATGCACCTCTAGGTGACAGACCTATTGCAGGAGCAGATGCAGATGTTATGAACGTTTGGCTAGCTCACTATGATGACTACTTGATAGTTTAGTGCACCATGCTTAACGGCTTAGAATCAGGACTTCAAAGATGTTTTTGAACGTCATGGACCATATGAGATGTTCCAGGAGTTGAAGTTAATATTTCAAGCAAATACCCGAGTTGAGAGATATGAAGTCTCCAACAATTTCTATGGCTAAAAGATGGAGGAGAATCGCTCAACTAGTGAGCATGTGCTCAGATTGTCTGGTACTACAATCGCTTGAATCAAGTGGGAGTTAATCTTCCAGATAAGATAGTGACTGACAGAGTTCTCTAGTCACCATCACCAAGTTAGTAGAACTTTGTGATGAACTATAGTATGCAAGGGATGACGAAAACGATTCCCGAGCTCTTCGTGATGTTGAAATCGATGAAGGTAGAAATCAATAAAGAGCATCAAGTGTTGATGCTTGACAAGATCACTAGTTTCAAGAAAAGGGCAAAGGGAAAGAAAGGGGAACCTCAAGTAGAATGACAAGCAAGTTGTCACTCCCACGAAGAAGCCCAAAGATGAACCAAAGCCTGAAACTGAGTGCTTACACTGCAAAGGAAATGGTCACTAGAAACGGAAATACCCTGAATATTTGGTGGATAAAAAGGATGGCAAATTGAACAAGGGTATATTTGATATACAGGTTATTGATGTGCGCCTTACTAGTGTTTATAGTAGCCCCTGAGTATTTGATACTTGTTCGGTTGCTAAGATTAGTGACTCGAAACAGGAGCTACAGAATAAACAAAGACTAGTTGAAGGGGAGGTGACGATGAGTGTTGGAAGTAGTTCCAAGATTGATATGATCATCATCGCACACTCCCTATACTTTTGGGATTAGTGTTAAACCTAAATAAATGTTATTTAGCGTTTGCGTTGAGCATGAATGTGATTTGATCATGTTTATTGCAATACGGTTATTCATTAAAGTCAGAGAATAATTGTTGTTCTGTTTACATGAATAAAACCTTCAATGGTTATACACCCAATGAAAATAGTTTGTTGGATCTTGATCATAGTGATACACATATTCATAATATTGATGCCAAAAGATGCAAAGTTAATAATGATAGTGCAACTTATTTGTGGCACTGCCGTTTGGGTCATATTGGTGTAAAGCGCATGAAGAAACTCCATAAAGATGGATTTTCGGAATCACTTGGTTATGAATAATTTGATGCTTGCGAACCGTGCCTTTTGGGCAAGATGACTAAAACTCCATTCTTCGGAACAATGGAACGAGCTACTGACTTATTGGAAATAATACATACCGATGTATGCGATCCGATGAGTGTTAAGGCTCGTGGCAAGTATCGTTATTTTCTAACCTTCACAGATGATTTGAGCAGATATGGGTATATCTACTTAATGAAACATAAGTCTGAAATAGTTGAAAAGTTCAAAGAATTTCAGAGTGAAGTGGAAAAATCATCGTAACAAGAAAAATAAAGTTTCTACGATCTGATCGTGGAGACGAATATTTGAGTTATGAGTTTGGTCTTCATTTGAAACAATGTGAAATAGTTTCGCAACTCATGCCACCTGGAACACCACAGCGTAATGGTGTGTCCGAACGTCGTAACAGCACTTTATTGGATATGGTGCAATCTATTATGTATTTTACCGATGTACCACTATCGTTTTGGGATTATGCATTAGAGACAGCTGCATTCACGTTAAATAGGGCACCATCTAAATCCGTTGAGACGACACTGTATGAACTATGGTTTAGCAATAAACCTAAGATGTCATTTCTTAAAATTTTGGGGCTGTGATGCTTGTGTGAAAAAGTTTCAACCTGATAAGCTCGAACCCAAATCGGAGAAGTGCATCTTCATTGAATACCCAAAGGTAACTATTGGGTACACCTTCTATCACAGATCCGAAGGCAAGTTATTCATTGCTAAGATGGATCCTTTCTAGAGAAGAAGTTTCTCTCGAAAGAAGTGAGTGGGAGGAAAGTAGAACTTGATGAGGTAATTGTACCATCTCCCTTATTGGAAAGTAGTTCATCACAGAAATCAGTTCCAGTGAGTCCTACACCAATTAGTGAGGAAGTTAATGATGATGATCATGAAACTTCAGATCAAGTTGCTACCAAACCTCGTAGGCCTTCCAGAGTTAGATCCGCACCAGAGTGGTACGGTAATCATGTTCTAGAAGTCATGTTACTAGACCATGATGAACCTACGAACTATGAGGAAGCGATGATGAGCCTAGATTCCACGAAATGGCTTGAGGCCATAAAATCTAAGATATGATCCATGTATGAGAACAAAGTATGGACTTTGATTGACTTGCTCGATGATCAGCAAGCCATTGAGAATAAATGGATTTTTAAGAAGAAGACTGACGCTGATGGTAATGTAACTGTCTATAAAGCTTGACTTGTTGCAAAAGGTTTTCGACAAGTTCAAGGGGTTGACTACGATGAGACTTTCTCACCCGTAGTGATGCTTAAGTCTGTCCAAATCATGTTAGCAATTGCTGCATTTTATGATTATGAAATTTGGCAAATGGATGTCAAAACTGCATTCTTGACTGGATTTCTGGAAGAAGAGTTGTATATGATGCAGCCAGAAGGTTTTGTTGATCCAAAAAGTGCTAACAAAGTGTGCAAGCTCCAGCGATCCATTTATGGACTGGTGCAAGCATCTCGGAGTTGGAATAAATGCTTTGATAGTGTGATCAAAGCATATGGTTTTATACAGACTTTTGGAGAAGCCTGTATTTACAAGAAAGTGAGTGGGAGCTCTGTAGAATTTCTGATATTATATGTAGATGACATATTATTAATTGGGAATGATATAGAATTTCTGGATAGCATAAAGGGGTACTTTAATAAAAGTTTTTCTATGAAAGACCTCGGTGAAGCTGCTTATACATTGAGCATCAAGATCTATATAGATAGATCAAGACGCTTGATAAGTTTTTCAATAAGTACATACCTTGATAATTTTTTTAAAGTAGTTCAAAATGGAACAGTCAAAGAAAGAGTTCTTGCCTGTGTTGCAAGGTGTGAAGTTGAGTAAGACTCAAAACCCGACTATGGCAGAAAATAGAAAGAGAATGAAAAGTCATTCCCTATGCCTCAGTCATAGGTTCTATAAAGTATGCTATGCTGTGAACCAGACCTATTGTATACCTTGCTTTGTGTTTGGCAAAGGAATACAATTTTGATCTAATAGTAGATCACTGGACAGCGGTCAAGAATATCCTTAGTGAGGACTAAGGAAATACTTCTCGATTATGGAGGTGATAAAAGAGCCCGTCATAAAAAGTTACATCGGTGCAAGCTTTTACACCGATCCAGATGACTCTAAGTCTCAATCTGGATACATATTGAAAGTGGGAGCAATTAGCTAGAGTAGCTCCATGTAGAGCATTGTAGACATAGAATATTTGCAAAATACATATGGCTCTGTATATGACAGACCCGTTGACTAAACTTCTCTCACGAGCAAAACATGATCATACCTTAGTACTCTTTGGGTGTTAATCACATAGCGATGTGAACTAGATTATTGACTCTAGTAAACCCTTTGGGTGTTGATCACATGACGATGTGAACTATGGGTATTAATCACATACAGATGTGAATATTGGTGTTAAATCACATGGTGATGTGAACTAGATTATTGACTCTAGTGCAAGTGGGAGACTGAAGGAAATATGCCCTAGAGGCAATAATAAAGTTATTATTTATTTCCTTATTTCATGATAAATGTTTATTATTCATGCTAGAATTGTATTAACCGGAAACATAATACATGTGTGAATACATAGACAAACATAGTGTCACTAGTATGCCTCTTCTTGACTAGCTCGTGAATCAAAGATGGTTAAGTTTCCTAGCCATGGACAAAAGAGTTGTCATTTGATTAACGGGATCACATCATTAGGAGAATGATGTGATTGACTTGACCCATTCCGTTAGCTTAGCAACTGATCGTTTAGTATGTTGCTATTGCTTTCTTCATGACTTATACATGTTCCTATGACTATGAGATTATGCAACTCCCGTTTACCGGAAGAACACTTTGTGTGCTACCAAATGTCACAACGTAACTGGGTGATTATAAAGGAGCTCTACAGGTGTCTCCGAAGGTACATGTTGGGTTGGTGTATTTCGAGATTAGGATTTGTCACTCCGATTGTCGGAGAGGTATCTCTGGGCCCTCTCGGTAATGCACATCACTTAAGCCTTGCAAGCATTGCAACTAATGAGTTAGTTGTGAGACGATGTATTACGTAACGAGTAAAGAGACTTGCCGGTAACGAGATTGAACTAGGTATTGGATACCGACGATTAAATCTCGGGCAAGTAACATACCGATGACAAAGGGAACAACGTATGTTGTTATGCGGTTTGACCGATAAAGATCTTCGTAGAATATGTAGGAGCCAATATGAGCATCCAGGTTCCGCTATTGGTTATTGACTGGAGACGTGTCTCGGTCATGTCTACATAGTTCTCGAACCTGTAGGGTCCGCACGCTTAACGTTACGATGACAATTTTATTATGAGTTTATATATTTTGATGTACCTAAGGTTGTTCGGAGTCCCGGATGTGATCCAGGACATGACGAGGAGTCTCGAAATGGTCCAGACATAAAGATTGATATATTGGAAGCCTATATTTGGATATCGGAAACATTCCGGGAGAAACCGGGATTTTTCCGGAGTACCGGGGTGTTACCGGAACCCCCCCTGGGGGTTATTGGGCCTAGATGGGCCATGAGGGAGAAGAGGAGGGCCGGCCAGGGCAGGCCGCATGCCCCCTCTCCCCCTAGTCCGAATAGGACAAGGAGGGGTGGGGGGGGGGGGCGCCCCCCTGTCCTCTTTCCCCTCCCCCCTTTCCTTCTCCACCAAGGCAAGAGGGGGGAGTCCTACTCCCGGTGGGAGTAGGACTCCTCCAGGCGCACCCCTAGGGGGCCGGCCGCACCTCCCCTCCCTCCTTTATATACGGGGGCAGGGGGGCACCCTAGAAGACACAAGTTGATCTACGTGATCGTTCCTTAGCCGTGTTCGGTGCCCCCTTCCACCATATTCCACCTCGGTTATATCGTCGCGAAGCTTAGGCGAAGCCCTGCGCCGGTAGAACATCATCATCGTCACCATGCTGTTGTGCTGACGGAACTCATCCCCGACACTTTGCTGGATCGGAGTCCGGGGATCGTCATCGAGCTGAACGTGTGCTGAACTCGGAGGTGCCGTACGTTCGGTACTTGGATCGGTCGGATCGTGAAGACGTACGACTACATCAACCGCGTTGTCATAACGCTTCCGCTTACGGTCTACGAGGGTACATGGACATTACTCTCCCCTCTCGTTGCTATGCATCACCATGATCTTGCGTGTGCGTAGGAATTTTTTTGAAATTACTACGTTCCCCAACACTATCTCCTTTATATACGGGGGCGGGGGGCACCCCCAAGACACACAAGTTGATCATTGATCTTTAGCCATGTGCAGTGCCCCCCTCCACCATAATCCACCTCGGTCATATCATAGCGGTGCTTAGGCGAAGCCCTGCGTTGGTAGCTTCATCAACACCGTCATCACGTCGTTGTGCTGACGGAACTCTCCCTCGAAGCTCTACTAGACCATGAGTTTGTGGGACGTCACCGAGCTGAATGTGTGCAGATCGCGGAGGTGCCGTGCGTTCGGTACTTGGATCGGTCGATTGTGAAGACGTACGACTACATCAACCGCGTTATCATAACGCTTCCGCTTACGGTCTACGATGGTATGTGGACGACACTCTCCCCTCTCGTTGCTATACATCACCATGATCTTGCATGTGCGTAGGATTTTTTTTTGAAATTACTACATCCCCCAATAGTGGCATCTGAGCCAGGTTTATGCGTAGATGTTATATGCACGAGTAGAACACAATTGAGTTGTGGGCGATACAAGTCATACTGCTTACCAGCATGTCATACTTTGGTTTGGCGGTATTGTTGGATGATGCGGCCTGGACCGACATTACGCGTACGCTTATGCAAGACTGGTTCTACCGACGTGCTTTGCACATAGGTGGCTGGCGGGTGTCAGCTTCTCCAACTTTAGTCGAACCGAGTGTGGCTACGCCCGGTCCTTGTTGAAGGTTAAAACTGTTGGGTAACGTAGTAATTTAAAAAAATTCCTACGCACACGCAAGATCATGGTGATGCATAGCAAGGATAGGGGAGAGTTTTGTCCACGTACCCTCGTAGGCCGTAAGCGGAAGCAATATGACAACGTGGTTGATGTAGTCGTACGTCTTCACGATCAACCGATCCAAGTACCGAACGCACGGCACCTCCGCGATCTGCACACGTTCAGCTCGGTGACGTCCCATGAACTCACGATCCAGTAGAGTTTCAAGGGAGAGTTCTGTAAGAACGACGACATGATGACGGTGTTGATGAAGCTACCGACGCAGGGCTTTGCCTAAGCACCACTATGATATGACCGAGGTGGTTATGGAGGAGGGGGGCACCGCACACGGCTAAAGATCAATGATCTCTTGGGGTGCCCCCCGCCCTCGTATATAAAGGAGCTAGGGGGAGGCGGCCGGCCAGGAGGAGGGCGCGCCAAGGGGGGAGTCTTACTCCTACCGGGAGTAAGACTCCTCCTTTCCTAGTAGGAGTAGGAGAAGGGTGAAGGAGGAGAGAGGGGGGAAGGAAAAGGGGGGGGGGCGCCGCCCTCCTCCTCGTCCAATTCTGACTAGAGGGGGAGGGGCACATAGACCTGCCTTGGCCGCCCATCCTCTTCTCCACTAACGCCCAATAGGCCCATTATACTCCCCGGGGGGTTCCGGTAACCCCCCAGTACTCCGGTATATGCCCGAACTTGCCCGGAACACTTCCGAAGTCCAAACATAGTCATCCAATATATTGATCTTTATGTATTCACCATTTCAAGACTCCTCGTCATGTCCGTGATCATATCCAGGACTCCGAACTACCATAGGTACATCAAAACACATAAACTCATAATACTGATCATCACCGAACGTTAAGCGTGCGGA
The DNA here is from genome assembly GCF_002162155.2 of Triticum dicoccoides. Taxonomy (NCBI): domain Eukaryota; kingdom Viridiplantae; phylum Streptophyta; class Magnoliopsida; order Poales; family Poaceae; genus Triticum; species Triticum dicoccoides. Next base: position 26,996,937 of record NC_041389.1, on the reverse strand, counting down.
CCCTACGGGTTCGAGAACTATGTGGACATGACCAAGACACGTCTCCGATCAATAACAAATAGCGGAACTTGGATGCTCATATTGGCTCCTACATATTCTACGAAGATCTTTATCGGTCAAACCACATGACAACATACGTTATTCCCTTTGTCATCGGTATGTTACTTGCCCGAGATTTGATCATTGTTATCTCAATACCTAGCTCAATCTCGTTATCGGCAAGTCTCTTTACTCGTTCTGTAATACATCATCCCGCAACTAACTCATTAATCACATTGCTTGCAAGGCTTATAGTGATGTGCATTACCAAGAGGGCCCAGAGATACCTCTCCGATAATCGGAGTGACAAATCCTAATCTCGATCTATGCCAACTCAGCAAGTACCATCAGAAACACCTGTAGAGCACCTTTATAGTCACTAGTTATGTTGTGATGTTTGGTAGCACACAAAGTGTTCCTCCGGTAATCGGGAGTTGCATAATCTCATAGTCATAGGAACATGTATAAGTCATGAAGAAAGCAATAGCAGTAAACTAAAATGATCATGCGCTAAGCTAACATAATGGGTCAAGTCAATCACATCATTCTCCTAATGATGTGATCCTGTTTATCAAATGCCAACTCATATCTATGGTTAGGAAACCTTAACCATCTTTGATTAACGAGCTAGTCAAGTAGAGGCATACTAGTGACACTATTTTGTCTATGTAGTCACACATGTATTATGTTTCTGGTTTATACAATTCTAGCATGAATAATAAACATTTATCATGAAACAAGGAAATAAATAATAACTTTATTATTGCCTCTAGGGAATATTTCCTTCAGTCTGCCACTTGCACTAGAGTCAATAATCGAGATTATACAGTAATGATTCTAACACCCATGGATTCTTGGTGCTGATCATGTTTTGCTCGTGAGAGAGGCTTAGTCAACGGGTCTGCAACATTCAGATCCGTATGTATCTTGCTAATCTCTATGTCTCCCACCTGGACTTGGTCACAGATGGAATTGAAGCGTCTCTTGATGTGCTTGGTTCTCTTGTGAAATCTGGATTCCTTTGACAAGGCAATTGCACCAGTATTGTCACAAAAGATTTTCATTGGACCCGATGCTCTAGGTATGACACCTAGATCGGATATGAACTCCTTCATCCAGACTCCTTCATTTGCTGCTTCTGAAGCAGCTATGTACTCCGCTTCACATGTAGATCCCTCCATGATGCTTTGTTTAGAACTGCACCAACTGACAGCTCCACCATTTAATATAAACACGTATCCGGTTTGTGATTTAGAACCGTCCGGATCACTGTCAAAGCTTGCATCGACGTAACCATTTACGACGAGCTCTTTGTCACCTCCATAAACGAGAAACATATCCTTAGTCCTTTTTAGGTACTTCAAGATGTTCTTGACCGCTGTCTAGTGATCCACTCCTGGATTACTTTGGTACCTCCCTGTTAAACTAATAACAAGGCACACATCAGGTCTGGTACACAACATTGCATACATGATAGAGCCTATGGCTGAAGCATAGGGAACATTTTTCATTTTCTCTCTATCTTCTGCAGTGGTCGGGCATTCAGTCTGACACAACTTCACACCTTGTAACACAGGCAAGAACCCTTTCTTTGCTTGATCCATTTTGAACTTTTTCAAAACTTTGTCAAGGTATGTGCTTTGTGGAAGTCCAATTAAACGTCTTGATCTATCTCTAGAGATCTTGATGCCCAATATGTAAGCAGCTTCCCCGAGGTCTTTCATTGAAAAACTCTTATTCAAGTATCCTTTTATGATATCCAGAAATTCTATATCATTTCCAATCAACAATATGTCATCCACATATAGTATTAGAAATGCTACAGAGCTCCCACTCACTTTCTTGTAAATACATGCTTCTCCAAAATTCTGTATAAAACCATATGCTTTGATCACACTATCAAAGCGTTTATTCCAACTCCGAGAGGCTTGCACCAGTCCATAAATGGATCGCTGGAGCTTGCACACTTTGTTAGCATCCAATGATCGATAAAACCTTCAGGTTGCATCATATAAAACTCTTCTTCCAGAAATCCATTCAGAAATGCAGATTTGACATCCATTTGCCAAATTTCATAATCATAAAATGCGACAATTGCTAACATGATTCGGATAGACTTAAGCATTGCTACGGGTAAGAAAGTCTCATCGTAGTCAACCCCTTGAACTTGTCAAAAACCTTTCGCAACAAGTCGAGCTTTGTAGACAGTAACATTACCGTCAGCGTCAGTCTTCTTCTTAAAGATCCATTTATTCTCGATGGCTTGCCAATCATCGTGCAAGTTAACCAAAGTCCACACTTTGTTCTCATACATGGATCCCATCTCAGATTTCATGGCCTCAAGCCATTTTGCGGAATCTGGGCTCATCATTGCTTCCTCATAGTTCGTAGGTTCGCCATGGTCAAGTAACATGACCTCCAGAATAGGATTACCATACCACTGTTGTGCGGATCTTACTCTGGTTGACCTACGAGGTTTGGTAGTAACTTGATCAGAAGTTTCATGATCAATATCATTAGCTTCCTCACTAATTGGTGTAGGCGTCACAGGAACTGGTTCCTGTGATGAACTACTTTCCAATAAGGGAGCAGGTACAGTTACCTCATCAAGTTCTACCTTTCTCCCACTCACTTCTTTCGAGAGAAACTCCTCTAAAAAGGATCCAAATTTAGCAACAAATGGCTTGCCTTTGGATCTGTGATAGAAGGTGTACCCAACATTCTCCTTTGGGTATCCTATGAAGACATATTTCTCCGATTTGGGTTCGAGCTTATTAGATTGAAGCTTTTTCACATAAGCATCGCAACCCCAAACTTTAAGAAACGACAACTTTGGTTTCTTGCCAAACCACAGTTCATAAGGCATCGTCTCAACGGATTTCGATGGTGCCCTATTTAACGTGAATGCAACCGTCTCTAAAGCATAACCCCAAAAAGATAGCGGTAAATTAATAAGAGACATCATAGATCGCACCATATCTAGTAAAGTACGATTACGACGTTCAGATACACCATTATGCTGTGGTGTTCCGTGTGGCGTGGGTTGCGAAACTATTCCGCATTGTTTCAAATGAAGACCAAACTCGTAACTCAAATATTCTCCTCCATGATTAGATCGTAGAAACGTTATTTTCTTGTTATGATTATTTTCCACTTCACTCTGAAATTCTTTGAACTTTTCAAATGTTTCAGACTTATGTTTCATTAAGTAGATATACCCATATTTGCTGAAATCATTTGTGAAGGTCAGAAAATAACGATACCCGCCGCGAGCCTCAACATTCATCGGACCCCATACATCAGTATGTATGATCTCGAACAAATCAGTTGCTCGCTCCATTGTTCCAGAGAATGGTGTAACGCCCCGGATTTGATGCGCCAGGTGTCTGCCAGTTATTCATCGTTGTTGCCATGTCATGTGCTTGTGTGTTGCATTTTATCATGTCATCATGTGCATTTCATTTCGCATACGTGTTCGTCTCATGCATCCGAGCATTTTCCCCGTTGTCCGTTTTGCAATCCGACGCTCCTATGCCCTCCGGCATTCCCCTTTTGTCTCTCATTATGAGCGGGTGTTAAACATTCTCGGAATTGACCGAGGCTTGCCAAGCAGCCTTGGTATAGCACCGGTAGACCGCCTGTCAAGTTTCGTGCCATTTGGAGGTTGTTTCATACTCCAACGGTTAACCGCGTAGCCCGAAACCCCCTTTCTCTTTGCAGCCCAACACCCCTCCAAACTGGCCCAAAACCCATCCAAACCCCCTCTATGCTCTCGGCCGTTCGATCACGATCGTGTGGGCGAAAACCGCCCCTCATTTGGACTCTCCTAGCTCCTTCTACCTATAAAAAGGCAGCCCCCGTCCATTTTCGCAGTCAAACCCTAGATCCTACCTCCTCTGCGCCACCGGACATGTCCGTTTCCTCCCCGACGCGTCCGCCGCCCCGCAGCCACCTCATCCCGGCCAATCCGGCCTCGCCACCTCAGCGCCGCCGCCTCCCTCCACCTATCAGCCGCCACCACGTCCCTCTCTCCTCCCCGCACCGCCGCGGCCCTGCGGGCCCACGGCCGGCCCGCCCACGCCCGCGTCGGGCCCGAGCCGCCGCCCCCGCGCCTTCGCGTGCT
>NC_041389.1:26987636-26992661 GCF_002162155.2 Triticum dicoccoides | reverse complement strand
ACTCCGGCGACCAGCCGGCGCCGCCTCGTCGCCGGAGCACGTCGTCCCCGTCGCCATGCGCCTCGCCGGAGCAGGAGATCTCCGCCCCGCGCCGCCCGCATCTCCCGCCGGCACTAGCAATCGCTCGCCTCTCCTCCACCAGCGACCGGCGCCGCGCGCTCGACCCGCCAGAGGCCGCCCGGAGTCGCCGCCCCTGAGCTCCTGCGCCGCCGCCGTTGTCTTCCTCGGGTCCGGCGAGATCCAGGAGGATCCGATCCGGATCCCCTCGTCCCACCTCGAGCCCCCCCTCGAACCAAACGCCGTCTTGAACCGTCCCGTCCCGGATCCACCTCATCCAACTCCGTCCTGAGAGGTTTTTTTTGCCTATCCCAAAATATGTTACATTATCATGCCATGTTTATCGCATCATATCTCCATGCATACTGCTCCGTTTCGTGCGTGTAATATGTCAAATTGTTTGTCTCAACGAGTACTTCATTTCATTCCACTGCACCATGTTCATTTGAGCTCATCTTGATGCCTGAATCATCATTGCAAGAGTGCTTCATGATGTTGTCTGCTGCCTGTTAACAGAACTTGCTCATTTGTCATTTTTGCCATGATTGATGTGTGCATCCTATGAGGTTGATGTCTACATGTGTTTTGAACTATGCCATGCCATCTTTACAGGGGTGTATGCCATGTATTTTTGTGATCAATGTGGTGACTAGCACAAGCATGTAAACTAAGCTTCGTGATGTTGCTGATTTCAGTCCCTGTTCTGCTGTTATTTTGATGCCATGTAAAAATGATGCTACAGAGAGATCCATGCATATTTTGAGATACTTCATTAAGGGTGTTTTGAACATATGGTTTTTCTCTATCCATTCATGCCCCTGGTTGCAATTATGGAGTAGTCAAACATGTCATTTTCGTGCTCTACTTTTGCTCCAAAATGTTTCCTGGCAGATTGTTTACATGTTATTCAATTTTGCCAAGGTTGTTGTAGTTGATCTTTGCATGCTATGAACTTGTTCTTGCCTTGGTTTGTTTCACAAACATGTCTTCTTGCTAATGCTACGCTTATCTTGTCATGCAATGCTTTGTGATGAGTGAATCGAGCTTGTTAAGTAGGGTACTTGCTGTTAATGTTTTGCTAGGCTGAATCTGTTATTTCGTGATGCTATATAAACCTGCTGCTACAAGTCATTCTATACATAATCTGGAGATGTTCACTAAATATGTTCTGTTCTAAATGTCATGCTCTATCAATTCATGCCCCTGGTTGCAATTATAGCTTGCTTTAGCTTGTTCATATCTTGCTTCAAAGTTGCTTGATAATGTTGCTGTCAGCCTGTTAACATTAAGTTCAGTTGTTATCATGATTGTTGCTAGTGTTCCATGCACTCTATGAACTTGCTATTGCCATGTTTAGCTTCATAAACTTGCCTTCTTACTGTTGGTTGCCTTGCCATGTCATGTTTTGCTCTGTAGTGAGTGGTACAATCTCACGAACATGCCTACTTATCGTTGTTTCTGCCATGTATGAATCTGTCATATAACTTGCTATGTTTACATGGGTGCCATCATTTCTTCTGATCCTTTTTGGCTCATGGTCAGTAAAGGACTTTTGTTCTATGCATTTAGTAGATTCATGCCATGCCTTTGTTTGCCATGGTAAGTTCCTGTAACATGTTGTTTGATAGCTCTAAACATTGCAACCTGATGTTATTTTTCTGCAAAGTCTGAAACTGATACTATTTGCAATCTTGCCATGTGTGTTTGAGCATGTCCTAGTGATTTCTGGAGATAGCTCAGTGTTCATGTTTTGTTATGCTTTACCTGTACATCATGCCCATGCCTTTTGTTTTCATATTGTGGTACTGTAGCATGTTGTTTTGGTGCTTGCAATATGCCTAGTTGCTGTTTTGGACATATTGTTGTTATGACTTGTATAGAGTGTATGTGTTGAACCGTTGGTCCATTTTGAGTGTGCTCTATATGAAACTTGCTTGATTTTGCATGTAGTTTCATATTATCATGCTGCATCTTTGTTTTGAGGTGTTTGCTTGATGTTTGTATGCATTTTGCATCAATGCCATGTTTAACTTGTTTTGCTCATATCTTCTAGGACGTAGCTCCAAACTAAATGAACTTTATATGTAACTTGACTAGAAGCTCGTGTAGATCATCTTGGTGTATCTTAACTTGATGTTTAACAACTTGAACATAAGGTTTATTCAGATCTGGACCAATTTCGAAATTTGCATATGAGGACTTGCCGGAATTGTTATATGTTGTTCCCGGCCTCATTTAAACTTGCCTTGATGTGTTGCTCTTGTTTGCATCATCTCTTGCCATGAGTAGCTTCATGTAGCTTTGTCATGCATCATGCTTGTTGTGCACCATGTCATGTTCATGTGTGGTGTGTTTACCATGTTGTGTGCTTCTTCTCGATACTTCCCGTATCGTTGAGATCGTGAGGATTCGTTCGTCTACGCTTGGTTCGTCTTCGTGGCTTCATCTTCTTCATGGACTCGTTCTTCTTCCTTGCGGGATTTCAGGCAAGATGACCGCTACCCTGGATCTCACTACTATCATTGCTATGCTAGTTGCTTCGTTCTATCGCTATGCTGCGTTTCCTATCTTTTGCTCATCAAGCCTCCGAGATTGCCATGAACCTCTAACCTTTGACACCCTTCCTAGCAAACCGTTGCTTGGCTATGTTACCGCTTTGCTCAGCCCTCTCTTATAGCGTTGCTAGTTGCAGGTGAAGTTGAAGATTGCTCCATGGTGGACAGGATTTTGGTTGGGATATCACAATATCTCTTATATTATTAATGCATCTATATACTTGGTAAAGGGTGGAAGACTCGGCCTTATGCCTGTTGTTTTGTTCCACTCTTGCCGCCCTAGTTTCCGTCATACCGGTGTTATGTTCCCGGATTTTGCGTTCCTTACACGGTTGGGTGATTTATGGGACCCCCTTGACAGTTCGCTTTGAATAAAACTCCTCCAGCAAGGCCCAACCTTGGTTTTACCATTTGCCTCACCTAGCCCTTTTTCCCTTGGGAGTCGCGCTCTCGAGGGTCATCTTTATTTTACCCCCCCCGGGCCAGTGCTTGTCTAAGTGTTGGTCCAAACCGAGCGATGTCCGGTGCCTCCTGGGCAATCAGGGTCTATGCCAACCCAACGTCTTGCTCATCCGGTGTGCCCTGAGAACGAGATATGTGCAGCTCCTATCGGGATTTGTCGGCACAGCGGGAGGCTTTGCTGGTCTTGTTTTACCATTGTTGAAATGTCTTGTAAACCGGGATTCCGAGTCTGATCGGGTCTTCCTGGGAGAAGGTATATCCTTCGTTGATCGCGAGAGCTTATCATGGGCTAAGTTGGGACACCCCTGCAGGGTATAATCTTTCGAAAGCCGTGCCTGCGGTTATAGGCAGATGGGAATTTGTTAATGTCCGGTTGTAGATAACTTGATACTAGATCCGAATTAAAATGCATCGACCGCGTGTGTAGCCGTGATGGTCTCTTTTCGGCGGAGTCCGGAAAGTGAACACAGTTTCTGGGTTATGTTTGACGTAAGTAGGAGTTCAGGATCACTTCTTGATCATTTCTAGCTTCACGACTGTTCCGCTTGCTCTCTTCTCGCTCTTATTTGCGTATGTTAGCCACCATATATGCTTAGTCGCTGCTGCAGCCTCACCACTTTACCCCTTCCTTTCCCTTTAAGCTTTGCTAGTCTTGATACCCATGGCAATGGGATTGCTGAGTCCTCGTGGCTCACAGATTACTACAACAACAGTTGCAGGTACAGGTTTATGCGATGATCATGATGCGAGAGCGATGTTACTTGTTTGGAGTGCTTCTTCTGCTTCTTCTTCGATCAGGGGATAGGTTCCAGGTCGGCAGCCTGGGCTAGCAGGGTGGATGTCATTTGAGTTTCTGTTTGTGTTTCATCCGTAGTCCGATGATGCTCTTATATATTGTGATGATGTATTCGCGTGGCATTGTGTGCCTTATGTATGTATCCCCATCTATTATGCAATGTTGATGTAATGATATCCACCTTGCAAAAGCGTTTCAATATGCGGGTCTATCCTTGGTGGGACCTTCGAGTTCCTTTTGGATAGGGTCGCATATTGGGCGTGACAAGTTGGTATGAGAGCCCTGACCGACCTTAGGAGCCCCCTTGATTGATCGTGTAGTTTGGCCGTTGTTGAGTCTAGAAGAAAACTATTTTCGGAGTCTAGTTATATCGGAGAGTAGGAATTCTTTTTACTCCTCAGCCCCTTCGTTGCTCTGGTAAGGAATCTTGACGTAGGTGTTTTGAATCACTCCTCTTCCCCTTCAAATTTTTCTTTAGGATCATGCGGATAGTTTTCGTTAGTTGGTTCTCAGCTCTTTTCATCCGGTGCATTTCTCGTCAAGTTGACTCGACCCTCTTCATCTTTGCCAAGTTCAATCATCAGTTGTTTTCTTTTCCCACCCGCCCTCCCTTCTTCTTCTCAGAGTCGGAGTCCGTAATCGAGTATCCATCCTACTTGTGCGAAGTCTTTGCTTTCTTTCCTCAATGATTTCAACTGGTGTTTTTTTTCTCTTCAAGTTATTCGTCGATTTCCCCTTCCAAGTTACCTTTGTTTTCCCGCCCTCCCACCCTCTTCTTCCCAGAGCTTGAATCTCTTTCGAGCATCAATTCCATTCGTGCGGAGTCTCTTCAGTCTTACCTCAATTATATCAACCGGTGAATTCTCGTCTTGTTCGTCATTCTTCATCTCTTTATCTTTTCCGGTGGATTCAATTCTAATTTTTGGTAGTGATTTCATTCTTTTCCTCGGCTCAAGTGTTTTTCCTTTCTCGTTCGTCTCTCGCCATTTTATCCTTCCGGAGTGCTCAGGACATCTCAGGAGATTCGTCTGTCCTCCAATTAATTCGAGGTTGTCACCTCATTCAAATATTTCAATTTTTCCGGTGCTTCATCTATCTGTTCGTCATCCCTTTCCAAAGGTGTTTTCTCTTCAGTGGGCCCTAACCCACAGGTCT
>NC_041389.1:26909346-26987225 GCF_002162155.2 Triticum dicoccoides | reverse complement strand
TTCCCAGAGCTTGAATCTCTTTCGAGCATCAATTCCATTCGTGCGGAGTCTCTTCAGTCTTACCTCAATTATATCAACCGGTGAATTCTCGTCTTGTTCGTCATTCTTCATCTCTTTATCTTTTCCGGTGGATTCAATTCTAATTTTTGGTAGTGATTTCATTCTTTTCCTCGGCTCAAGTGTTTTTCCTTGCTCGTTCGTCTCTCGCCATTTTATCCTTCCGGAGTGCTCAGGACATCTCAGGAGATTCGTCTGTCCTCCAATTAATTCGAGGTTGTCACCTCATTCAAATATTTCAATTTTTCCGGTGCTTCATCTATCTGTTCGTCATCCCTTTCCAAAGGTGTTTTCTCTTCAGTGGGCCCTAACCCACAGGTCTTTTCCCAGGATCTTACCTGACTCTTCTAATTCCCCCGGAGTTATTCTCAATTCTTTTCAAGTTGTGACGTAAGAATGGATCCCATCAGTCACATTTCTTCTCCAAGATTGCTTTCAAATTCATTTTCAATGTTGGCTCAACCTCTTTGCTTTTCATTCTACCGGGGTATCTCAGTAATTTTGGTGGTGTTTCCCATCGTCTTTTGAAGACCGAAGAAGAGTTCCTCTTAAATCTTGTTCATTCTCTCGAAGTTTCGCGGTTCTAGCCTCATGTTATCCTCTCGAATTATTCCATTTGCCAGATATTCTTTTCTTACCCATCCGGAGTTTGTCAGGAGTTGTTTTTCCATTTATTTTCACCGGAGGCCATCGTTCTAGAAGAATTCTTAGTCCTCTCATTCCAGCTACCGTTATCCAATTATCTCGGTGCTTCGTTCTAGTGTTCTTTAATCAGCTCATGATCTCTTTTTTCTTTTGCATCTAAATCACCTCGAGCATATTGGTTCTGCTAATTCTTCCCGGCGATGCATTCTCTTTCGTCGATCATTTTCAAATTCTTACGGTGGTTCGTTCAAGATTCTTTCTGTTGTTATCATTTTAATTCATTTGTTCTTTCCCAATCCTACCAGTGGTTCATGAAGACCTTCTCAAGTTTGTGATATGTCTCTTCTCAATCCTTTTCAAGAAGAATAAGTGGTATGCAAAATCCTTTGCTTGTCATCAATTTAATTTGATGAAGGATAAGCATACAATAAATCTTATTCTTATTTCATCCAAGTGATTAATCCCTTCCTTCGGAGTTTGTTCTTGATTAATAAATTCTAGTTCCAGGTGCTTTCATCTTTTCTTTTCCGGAGTTCAAATTTCCTCGACCATTTTGTCGGAACCTCCATCTAAATTTTCGCAAGGGTCATCTTATTCGTTCATCCTTCATTCTATCTCATCATCCTTTTGTTACCGGAGTTCTTCATGGTGGTTCTTTATGAATTAATTCATTCGTCAAGAGTTCATCAAGATTTTGTTGGTGGAGTTCAAGTATCTTTTCTTCTCATCTCAAAGTGCAATTAAGTCTCCGTATTCTTTTGAAGTGGAGTTTTGCATTTCTTCGTTCTTCTAAGCTATCCAATCATTTCCGTTTGTGGTCAGTTATCAGCTCATAAATTTTGAGATGTTATCCATAAGTCCACATCAAGCTTATTCTTTCATTGTTGATTTTCTCAACAACTCCATTCAATCCTTCCTTCTAAGTTCTTTTCATTCAATTCTTCCGGAGGCATTGCGTTGTTTATGTCGTCAAGTATCATTCCATCCTCTCAAGCTCGTGTTTTATTCATTCCATTTTCAGCCGGAGTGCTGCCCAAATCCTTTTTCAGCCTTATTCGTTTCTTATCTCGTTCTAACCGGAGTGCTTTCATAGTCTATCTGATTCCATGAGCATTTGATTCTCGTCATTCTCGTCGTTCCTCTTTTCTTCTCGAGTACTCTCGATTCTTTGCTTCTTCTCTTGAGTTCTTGTTTCACCTCATCCTTTTCCCTTCCGTCTCGGTCCTAAGATCTCGGGACGAGATCTCTTGTTAGTGGAGGAGTGTTGTAACGCCCCGGATTCGATGCGCCATGTGTCTGCCAGTTATTCGTCGTTGTTGCCATGTCATGTGCTTGCGTGTTGCATTTTATCATATCATCATGTGCATTTCATTTCGCAAACGTGTTCGTCTCATGCATTCGAGCATTTTCCCCGTTGTCCGTTTTGCAATCCGACGCTCCTATGCCCTCTGGCGTTCCCCTTTTGTCTCTCGTTATGAGTGGGTGTTAAACATTCTCAGAATGGACCGAGGCTTGCCAAGCGGCCTTGGTATAGCACCGGTAGACCGCCTGTCAAGTTTCGTGCCATTTGGAGGTCGTTTGATACTCCAACGGTTAACCGCGTAGCCCGAAACCCCCCTTTCTCTTTGCAGCCCAACACCCCGCCAAACTGGCCCAAAACCCATCCAAACCCCCTCCATGCTCTCGGTCGTTCGATCATGATCGTGTGGGCGAAAACCGCTCCTCATTTGGACTCTGCTAGCTCCTTCTACCTATAAAAAGGCATCCCCCGTCCATTTTCGCAGTCAAACCCTAGATCCTACCTCCTCTGCGCCACCGGACATGTCCGTTTCCTCCCGGACGCGTCCGCCGCCCCGCAGCCACCTCACCCCGGCCAATCCGGCCTCGCCACCTCAGCGCCGCCGCCTCCCTCCACCTATCAGCCGCCGCCATGTCACCAGCGCCGCGCCCCTCTCTCCTCCCCGCGCCGCCGCGGCCCTGCGGGCCCACGGCCGGCCCGCCCGCGCCCGCGCCGGGCCCGAGCCACCGCCCCCGCGCCTTCGCATGCTCCGCCGCCGGGAACCCCGCCGGCGCCTCCCCGCCGCCGCTGCTCCGCCCAACTCCGACGACTAGCCGCCACCGCCTCGTCGCCGGAGCACGCCGTCCCCGCCGCCATGCGCCTCGCCGGAGCAGGAGATCACCGCCCCACGCTACCCGCATCTCCCGCCGGCACTCGTCGTCGCTCGCCTCTCCTCCACCACCGACCGGCGCCGCGCGCCCGACCCGCGGGAGGCCGCCCGGAGTCGCCGCCCCTGAGCTCCTGCGCCGCCGCCGTTGTCTTCCTCGGGTCCGGCGAGATCCAGGAGGATCTGATCTGGATCCCCTCGTCCCACCTTGAGCCCCCCCTTGAACCAAACGCCGTCCTGAACCGTCCCGTCCCGGATCCACCTCATCCAACTCCGTCCTGAGAGGTTGTTTTTTTGCCTGTCCCGAAATATGTTACATTATCATGCCATGTTCATCGCATCATATCTCCATGCGTACTGCTCCGTTTGGTACGTGTAATATGTCAAATTGTTCGTCTCAATGAGTAATTCATTTCATTCCATTGCACCATGTTCATTTGAGCTCATCTTGATGCCTGAATCATTGTTGCAAGAGTGCTTCATGATGTTGTCTGCTGCCTGTTAACAGAACTTGCTCATTTGTCATTTTTGCCATGATTGATGTGTGCATCCTATGAGGTTGATGTCTACATGTGTTTTGAACTATGCCATGCCATCTTTACAGGGGTGTATGCCATGTATTTTTGTGATCAATGTGGTGACTAGCACAAGCATGTAAACTAGGCTTCGTGATGTTGCTGATTTCAGTCCCTGTTCTGCTGTTATTTTGATGCCATGTAAACATGATGCTACAGAGAGATCCATGCATATTTTGAGATACTTCATTAAGGGTGTTTTGAACATATGGTTTTCCTCTATCCATTAATGCCCCTACTTGCAATTATGGAGTAGTCTAGGATGTCATTTTCGTGCTCTACTTTTGCTCCAAAATGTTTCCTGGCAGATTGTTTACATGTTATTCAATTTTGCCAAGGTTGTTGTAGTTGATCTTTGCATGCTATGAACTTGTTCTTGCCTTGGTTTGTTTCACAAACATGTCTTCTTGCTGATGCTACGCTTATCTTGTCATGCAATGCTTTATGATGAGTGAATCGAGCTTGTTAAGTAGGGTACTTGCTGTTAATGTTTTGATAGGCTGAATCTGTTATTTCGTGATGCTATGTAAACCTGCTGCTACAAGTCATTCTATACATAATAGGAGATGTTCACTAAATATGTTTTGTTCTAAATGTCATGCTCTATCAATTCATGCTCCTGGTTGCAATTATAGCTTGCTGTAGCTTGTTCATATCTTGCTTCAAAGTTGCTTGATAATGTTGCTGTCAGCCTATTAACATTAAGTTCAGTTGTTATCATGATTGTTGCTAGTGTTCCATGCACTCTATGAACTTGCTATTGCCATGTTTAGCTTCATAAACTTGCCTTCTTACTGTTGGTTGCCTTGCCATGTCATGTTTTGCTCCATAGTGAGTGGTACAAGCTCACGAACATGCCTACTTATCGTTGTTTCTGCCATGTATGAATCTGTCATATAACTTGCTATGTTTACATGGGTGCCATCATTTCTTCTGATCCTTTTTGGCTCATGGTCAGTAAAGGACTTTTGTTCTATGCATTTAGTAGATTCATGGCATGCCTTTGTTTGCCATGGTAAGTTCCTGTAACATGTTGTTTTATAGCTCTAAACATTGCAACCTGATGTTATTTTTCTGCAAAGTCTGAAACTGATACTATTTGCAATCTTGCCATGTGTGTTTAAGCATGTCCTAGTGATTTCTGGAGATTGCTCAGTGTTCATGTTTTGTTATGCTTTACCTGTACATCATGCCCATGCATTTTGTTTTCATATTGTGGTATTGTAGCATGTTGTTTTGGTGCTTGCAATATGCCTAGTTGCTATTTTGGACAGATTGTTGTTATGACTTGTATAGAGTGTATGTGTTGAACCGTTGGTCCGTTTTGAGTGTGCTCTAGATGAAACTTGCTTGATTTTGCATGTAGTTTCATATTATCATGCTGCATCTTTGTTTTGAGGTGTTTGCTTGATGTTTGTATGCATTTTGCATCAATGCCATGTTTAACTTGTTTTGCTCATATCTTCTAGGCCGTAGCTCCGAACTAAATGAACTTTATATGTAACTTGACTAGAATCTCATGTAGATCATCTTGGTGTATCTTAACTTGATGTTTAACAACTTGAACATAAGGTTTATTCAGATCTGGACCAATTTCGAAATTTGCATATGAGGACTTGCCGGAATTGTTATATGTTGTTCCCGGCCTCATTTAAAACTTGCCTTGATGTGTTGCTCTTGTTTGCATCATCTCGTGCCATGAGTAGCTTCATGTAGCTTTGTCATGCATCATGCTTGTTGTGCATCATGTCATGTTCATGTGTGGTGTGTTTACCATGTTGTGTGCTTCTTCTCGATAGTTCCCGTATCGTTGAGATCGTGAGGATTCGTTTGTCTACGCTTGGTTTGTCTTCGTGGCTTCATATTTTTCATGGACTCGTTCTTCTTCCTTGCAGGATTTCAGGCAAGATGACCGCTACCCTGGATCTCACTACTATCATTGCTATGCTAGTTGCTTCGTTCTATCGCTATGCTGCATTACCTATCTTTTGCTCATCAAGCCTCCCAGATTGCCATGAACCTCTAACCTTTGACACCCTTCCTAGCAAACCGTTGCTTGGCTATGTTACCGCTTTGCTCAGCCCTCTCTTATAGCGTTGCTAGTTGTAGGTGAAGTTGAAGATTGCTCCATGGCGGACAGGATTTTGGTTGGGATATCACAATATCTCTTATATTATTAATGCATCTATATACTTGGTAAAGGGTGGAAGACTCGGCCTTATTCCTAGTGTTTTGTTCCACTCTTGCAGCCCTAGTTTCCGTCATACCGGTGTTATGTTCCCGGATTTTGCGTTCCTTACGCGGTTGGGTGATTTATGGGACCCCCTTGACAGTTCGCTTTGAATAAAACTCCTCCAGCAAGGCCCAACCTTGGTTTTACCATTTGCCTCACCTAGCCCTTTTTCCCTTGGGAGTCGCACTCTCGAGGGTCATCTTTATTTTACCCCCCCGGGCTAGTGCTTGTCTAAGTGTTGGTCCAAACCGAGCGATGTCCGGCGCCCCCTGGGCAATCAGGGTCTATGCCAACCCGACGTCTTGCTCATCCGGTGTGCCCTGAGAATGAGATATGTGCAGCTCCTATCGTGATTTGTCGGCACAGCGGGAGGCTTTGCTGGTCTTGTTTTACCATTGTTGAAATGTCTTGTAAACCGGGATTCCGAGTCTGATCGGGTCTTCCTAGGAGAAGGTATATCCTTCGTTGATCGCGAGAGCTTATCATGGGCTAAGTTGGGACACCCCTGCAGGGTATAATCTTTCGAAAGCCGTGCCTGCGGTTATAGGCAGATGGGAATTTGTTAATGTCCGGTTGTAGATAACTTGACACCAGATCCGAATTAAAATGCATCAACCGCGTGTGTAGCCGTGATGGTCTCTTTTCGTCGGAGTCCGGAAAGTGAACACGGTTTCTGGGTTATGTTTGACGTAAGTAGGAGTTCAGGATCACTTCTTGATCATTGCTAGCTTCACGACCGTTCCGCTTGCTCTCTTCTCGCTCTTATTTGCGTATGTTAGCCACCATATATGCTTAGTCGCTGCTGCAGCCTCACCACTTTACCCCTTCCTTTCCCTTTAAGCTTTGCTAGTCTTGATACCCATGGTAATGGGATTGCTGAGTCCTCGTGGCTCACAGATTACTACAACAACAGTTGCAGGTATAGGTTTATGCGATGATCATGATGCGAGAGCGATGTTACTTGTTTGGAGTGCTTCTTCTGCTTCTTCTTCGATCAGGGGATAGGCTCCAGGTCGGCAGCCTGGGCTAGCAGGGTGGATGTCGTTTGAGTTTCTGTTTGTGTTTCATCAGTAGTCGGATGATGCTCTTATGTATTGTGATGATGTATTCGTGTGGCATTGTATGCCTTATGTATGTATCCCCATCTATTATGCAATGTTGATGTAATGATATCCACCTTGCAAAAGCGTTTCAATATGCGGGTCTATCCTTGGTGGGACCTTCGAGTTCCTTTTGGATAGGGTCGCATATTGGGCGTGACAAATGGCGTTTTAGTCATCTTGCCCATGAGGCATGGTTCGCAAGTACCAAGTGATTCATAATCAAGTGATTCCAAAAGTCCATCAGTATGGAGTTTCTTCATGCACTTTACATCAATATGACCTAAACGGCAGTGGCACAAATAAGTTGCACTATCATCATCAACTCTGCATCTTTTGGTTTCAAAATTATGAATATGTGTATCACTACTATCGAGATTTAATATAAATAGACCACTCTTCAAGGGTGCATGACCAGAAAAGATATTACTCATATAAATAGAACAACCATTATTCTCTAATTTAAATGAATAACCGTCTCGCATCAAACAAGATCCAGATATAACGTTCATGCTCAACGTTAGCACCAAATAACAATTATTCAGGTCTAAAACTAATCCCAAAGGTAGATGTAGAGGTAGCGTGCCGACCGCGATCACATCGACTTTGGAACCATTTCCCACGCGCATCGTCACCTCGTCCTTAGCCAATCTTTGCTTAATCCGTATTCCCTGTTTCGAGTTGCAAATATTAGCAACAGAACCAGTATCAAATACCCAGGTGCTACTGCGAGCATTAGTAAGGTACACATCAATAACATGTATATCACATATACCTTTGTTCACCTTGCCATCCTTCTTATCCGTCAAATACTTGGGGCAGTTCCGCTTCCAGTGGCCAGTCCCTTTGAAGTAGAAGCACTCAGTCTCAGGCTTAGGTCCAGACTTGGGTTTCTTCTCCTGAGCGGCAACTTGCTTGCCGTTCTTCTTGAAGTTCCCCTTCTTCTTCCCTTTACCCTTTTTCTTGAAACTCCTGGTCTTGTTAACGATCAACACTTGATGCTCCTTCTTGATTTCTAACTCCGCAACCTTTAGCATTGCGAAGAGCTCGGGAATAGTCTTGTTCATCCCTTGCATATTATAGTTCATCACGAAGCTCTTGTAGCTTGGGGACAGTGATTGAAGAATTCTGTCAATGACACTATCATTAGGAAGATTAACTCCCAGTTGAATCAAGTGATTATTATACCTAGACATTTTTAGTATATGTTCACTGACAGAACTATTCTCCTCCATCTTGCATCTATAGAACTTATTGGAGACTTCATATCTCTCAATCCGGGCATTTTCTTGAAATATTAACTTCAACTCCTGGAACATCTCATATGCTCCATGACGTTCAAAACGTCGTTGAAGTCCCTGTTCTAAGCCGTAAAGCATGACACACTGAACTATCGAGTAGTCATCAGCTTTGCTCTTCCAGACGTTCACAATGTCAGCAGTTGCATCTGCAGCAGGCCTGGCGCCCAGCGGTGCTTCCAGGACGTAATTCTTCTGTGCAATAATGAGGATAATCCTCAAGTTATGGACCCAGTCCGTGTAATTGCTACCATCATCTTTCAACTTTGCTTTCTCAAGAAACGCATTAAAGTTCAACGGAACAATAGCACGGGCCATCTATCTACAACAACATAGACAAGCAAAAATACTACCAGGTACTAAGTTCATGATAAATTAAAGTTCAATTAATCATATTACTTAAGAACTCCCACTTAGATAGACATCCCTCTAATCATCTAAGTGATCACGTGGTCCAAATCAACTAAACCATGTCCGATCATCACGTGAGATGGAGTAGTTTTCAATGGTGAACATCACTATGTTGATCATATCTACTATATGATGCATGCTTGACCTTTCGGTCTCAGTGTTCCGAGGCCATATCTGCATATGCTAGGCTCGTCAAGTTTAATCAGAGTATTCTGCATGTGCAAAACTATCTTACACCCGTTGTATTTGAACGTAGAGCTTATCACACCCGATCATCACATGGTGTCTCGGCACGAAGAACTTTCACAACGGTGCATACTCAGGGAGAACACTTATACCTTGAAATTTAATGAGAGATCATCTTATAATGCTACCGTCAATCAAAGCAGAATAAGATGCATAAAAGATAAACATCACATGCAATCAATATAAGTGCTGCAAATCAATCCTTATTTCTTCTTTTTATTAGTATTTATACTTAGATACTGAAAGATACTTAATTTTTGAATTATTTTTACTTCATTTTGTCTAATGCGATCCATACTAGATCTGACCAACTGCCCATCCTACCTCCTCTACCTTTTTGACAGCCCATCTAGTGATCGATTTCTAGGTTTCGTCGTAAACCTAATTGGTTACTTCCAATTATGTAAATCAATAGTTCAAACCACATATCCCATTTTTACGCAGCAGGGTTATGAAAACCCACGAGAAGCAACTGGACGAATTGTATGTGCCAATTGCCATTTAGCCAGCAACCTCAACCCAAGTCGCTTCTTCATCTCCAGGAATCCGGTAAGGTACTTTTGGAACACCAATGGGCATATTAGATTAATATTATTAAATTTAAGTAAGAAAACCACACTTTAATATGGAAACGTAAGAATGGAACAGAAAGACCCATTTCTGTACTAAGAGTAGGTTGATAACCCACTGTGGAGGGCATTCTCCCTAATAAAGCAGATACCTTTGATCCTGCTTGAACAAAATGAAAGATATTATCGATAAATAAAAGCATGTCTTGCTTATTAACATCTCAAAAAAATTCTGACCGTCGGTCGGGATGGTTTGTGGATTCCGAACAGCTATGACAACTAAACCTAGCAAGATAGTAATTACGTAAATTCTGAAAGTTTGGTATTTCTTTTTCTTTCGGACAAAATAACTCCTGTAGCGAGAATGGGATTTCCACAATGATCGCAAACCCTTCAGATAGAATCTGAGAATAAAACTCAGAATAAAAATAATTTTTGTAGTAAATTTGAATTGAGACACCTATTCCATATGATATGGCCATCATCAACTTGTGCCTTTGATCTCCATCTCCAAAGCACTGTCATGATCACCATCGTCACCGGTGCGACACCTTGATCTCCATCGTAGCATCGTTGTCGTCTCGCCAACTATTGCTTCTGTGACTATCGCTACCACTTAGTGATAAAGTAAAGCAATTACAAGGTGATTGCATTGCATACAATAAAACGACAAGCATATGGTTCCTGCCAGTTGCCGATAATTCTGTTACAAAACATGATCATCTCATACAATAAAATTTAGCATCATGTCTTGACCATATCACATCACAACATGCCCTGCAAAAACAAGTTAGATGTCCTCTACTTTGTTGTTGCATGTTTTACGTGGCTGCTAGGGGCTGAGCAAGAACCATTCTTACCTACGCATCAAAACCACAACGATATTTCATCAAGTTAGTGTTGTTTTAACCTTCAACAAGCACCGGGCGTAGCCACACTCGGTTCACCAAAGTATGACATCTAGTAAGCAGTATGACTTGTATCGCCCACAACTCACTTGTGTTCTACTCGTGCATATAACATCTACGAATAAACCTGGCTCTGATGCCACTGTTGGGTAACGTAGTAATTTCAAAAAAATTCCTACGCACACGCAAGATCATGGTGATGCATAGCAATGAGAGGGGAGAGTCTCGTCCATGTACCCTCGTAGACCATAAGCGGAAGCGTTATGACAACGCGGTTTATGTAGTCGTACGTCTTCACGATCGACCGATCCAAGTACCGAACACACAACACCTCCATGATCTGCACACGTTTAGCTCGATGACGTCCCATGAACTCACGATCTAGTAGAGCTTCCAGGGAGAGTTCCGTCAGCACGACGGCGTGATGACGGTGTTGGTGAAGCTACCAACGCAGGGCTTCGCCTAAGCACCGCTACGATATGACCGAGGTGGATTATGGTGGAGGGGGGCACCACACATGGCTAAAGATCAATGATCAACTTGTGTGTCTTGGGGTGCCCCCCGCCCCCGTATATAAAGGAGCTAGGGGGGAGGCAGCCGGCCAGGAGGAGGGCGCGCCAAGGGGGGGAGTCCTACTCTCACCGGGAGTAGGACTCCTCCTTTCCTAGTAGGAGTAGGAGAAGGGGGAAGGAGGAGAGAGGGGGAAGGAAAGGGGGGCGCCACCCCCCTCCTTGTCCAATTCGGACTAGAGGGGGAGGGGGCGCGCGGCCCTGCCTTGGCCGCCCCTCCTCTTCTCCACTAGGGCCCAATAGGCCCCATATACTCCCCGGGGGTTCCGGTAACCCCCCGGTACTCCGGTATATGCCCAAACTTGCCCGGAACACTTCCGAAGTCCAAACATAGTCATCCAATATATCGATCTTTATGCCTCGACCATTTAGAGACTCCTCGTCATGTCCGTGATCATATCCGGGACTCCGAACTGCCTTCGGTACATCAAAACACATAAACTCATAATACCGATCGTTACCGAACGTTAAGCATGCAGACCCTACAGGTTTGAGAACTATGTAGACATGACCGAGACACGTCTCCGGTCAATAACCAAAAGTGGAACCTAGATGCTCATATTGTCTCCTACATATTCTACGAAGATCTTTATCGGTCAAACCACATGACAACATACGTTATTCCCTTTGTTATTGGTATGTTACTTGCTCGAGTTTTGATCGTCGGTATCTCAATACCTAGCTCAATCTCGTTACCGACAAGTCTCTTTACTCGTTCTGTAATACATCATTCTGCAACTAAGTCGTTATTCACATTGCTTGCAAGGCTTATAGTGATGTGCATTACCGAGAGGGCCCAGAGATACCTCTCCGATAATCGGAGTGACAAATCCTAATCTCGATCTATGCCAACTCAACAAGTACCATCGGAAACACCTATAGAGCACCTTTCTAATCACCCAGTTACGTTGTGACGTTTGGTAGCACACAAAGTGTTCCTCCAGTAATCGGGAGTTGCATAATCTCATAGTCATAGGAACATGTATAAGTCATGAAGAAAGCAATAGCAGTAAACTAAAACGATCATGTGCTAAGCTAACAGAATGGGTCAAGTCAATCACATCATTCTCCTAATGATGTGATCTCGTTTATCAAATGACAACTCATGTCTATGGTTAGGAAACCTTAACCATCTTTGATTAACGAGCTAGTCAAGTAGAGGCATACTAGTGACACTATTTTGTCTATGTATTACACATGTATTATGTTTCCGGTTAATACAATTCTAGCATGAATAATAAAGCTTTATCATGAAATAAGGAAATAAATAATAACTTTATTATTTCCTCTAGGGCATATTTCCTTCAAAAACATCACTAACTTGACGAAATATCGTTTTGGTTTTGATGCATAGGTAAGCACGGTTCTTGCTCAGCCCGTAGCAGCCACGTAAAACTTGCAACAACAAAGTAGAAGACGTATAACTTGTTTTTGCAGGGCATGTTGTGATGTGATATGGTCAAGACATGATGCTAAATTTTATTGTATGAGATGATCATGTTTTGTAACAGAGTTATCGGCAACTGGTAGGAGCCATATGGTTGTCGTTTTATTGTATGCAATGCAATCGCCCTGTAATTGCTTTACTTTTCACTAAGCGGTAGCGATAGTCATAGAAGCAATAGTTGGTGAGACGACAACGATGCTACGATGGAGATCAAGGTGTCGCGCCGGTGACGATGGTGATCATGACGGTGCTTTGGAGATGGAGATCAAAGGCACAAGTTGATTATGGCCATATCATATCACTTATATTGATTGCATGTGATGTTTCTCTTTTATGCATCTTATTCTGCTTTGATTGACGGTAGCATTATAAGATGATCTCTCATTAAATTTCAAGGTATAAGTGTTCTCCCTGAGTATGCACCGTTGCAAAAGTTCTTCGTGCCGAGACACCACGTGATGACCGGGTGTGATAAGCTCTACGTTCAAATTCAACGGGTGTAAGATAGGTTTGCACACGTAGAATACTCAGGTTAAACTTGACGAGCCTAGCATATGCACATATGGCCTTGGAACACTGAGACCAAAAGGTCGAGCGTGCATCATATAGTAGATATGATCAACATAGTGATGTTCACCATTGAAAACTACTCCATCTCACGTGATGATCGGACATGGTTTAGTTGATTTGGATCACGTGATCACTTAGATGATTAGAGGGATGTCTATCTAATTGGGAGTTCTTAAGTAATATGATTAGTTGAACTTTAATTTATCTTGAACTTAGTACCTGATAGTATTTTTGCTTGTCTATGTTGTTGTAGATAGATGGCCCGTGCTGTTGTTCCGTTGAATTTTAATGCGTTTCTTGAGAAAGAAAAGTTGAAAGATGATGGTAGCAATTACACGGACTGGGTCCGTAACTTGAGGATTATCCTCATTGCTGCACAGAAGAATTACGTCCTGGAAGCACCGCTGGGTGCCAAGCCTACTGCAGATGCAACTGCAGACATTGTGAACGTCTGGTAGAGCAAAGCTGATGACTACTCGATAGTTCAGTGTGCCATGCTTTACGGCTTAGAACCGGGACTGTTGGGGAACGTTGCCGAAAATTAAAATTTTTCCTACGGTTTCACCAAGATGCATCTATGAGTTCATCTAGCAACGAGTCATGGGAGAGTGATTGCATCTACATACCACTTGTAGATCGCGTGCGGAAGCGTTCAATGGAACGGGGTTGATGGAGTCGTACTCGCCGTGATTCAGATCACTGATGACGTAGTGCCGAACGGACAGCACCTCCGCGTTCAACACACGTACGGAGCGGATGATGTCTCCTCCTTCTTGATCCAGCAAGGGGGAAGGAGAGGTTGATGAAGATCCAGAAGCACGACGGTTTGGTGGTGGATGCACCAGAACTCCGGCAGGGCTTCGCTGAGCAACTACGGGAGGAGGAGGAGGTGTTGCAGGGAGGAGGGAGGCGCCAGGGCTTATGGGTGCGGCTGCCCCTCCCTCCCCTCCCTTTATATAGGGGCAAGGGAGAGGGGGGGCGCAGCCTTGCCCCTTCCTCCAAGGAAGGGGTGCGGCCAAGAGGGGGGGAGGAGTCCATCCTCCCCAAGGCACCTCGGAGGTGCCTTCCCCTCTTTGGACTCTCCCCTCTCCAAGTCTTCTTGGCGCATGGGCCTCTTGGGGCTGGTGCCCTTGGCCCATATAGGCCAAGGCGCACCCCTACAGCCCATGTGGCCCCCCGGGGCAGGTGGACCCCCGGACCCCTTTCGGCACTCCCGGTACAATACCGATAAAGTGCGAAACTTTTCCGGCGACCAAAATAAGACTTCATATATATAAATCTTTACCTCCGGACCATTCCGGAACTCCTCGTGATGTCCGGGATCTCATCCAGGACTCCGAACAACATTCGGTATGCTGCATACTCATATTCATACAACCCTAGCATCACCGAACCTTAAGTGTGTAGACCCTACGGGTTCGGGAGACACGTAGACATGACCGAGACGGCTCCCGTGACCAAACACTTGGTCACTTTGAGCTCATTATGATGATGCATTACCGAGTGGGCCCAGAGATACCTCTCCGTCATACGGAGTGACAAATCCCAGTCTCGATTCGTGTCAACCCAACAGACACTTTCGGAGATACCTGTAGTGCACCTTTATAGTCACCCAGTTACGTTGTGACGTTTGGTACACCCAAAGCACTCCTACGGCATCCGGGAGTTACACGATCTCATGGTCTAAGGAAGAGATACTTGACATTGGAAAAAGCTCTAGCAAAACGAACTACAAGATCTTGTGCTATGCTTAGGATTGGGTCTTGTCCATCACATCATTCTCCTAATGACGTGACCCCGTTGTCAATGACATCTAATGTCCATAGTCAGGAAACCATGACTATCTGTTGACCAACGAGCTAGTCAACTAGAGGCACACTAGGGACATGTTATGGTCTATGTATTCACACGTGTATTACGATTTCTGGATAATACAATTATAGCATGAATAAAAGACAATTATCATGAACAAGGAAATATAATAATAATGCTTTTATTATTGCCTCTAAGGAATATTTCCAATAGTCTCCCACTTGCACTAGAGTCAATAATCTAGTTACATTGTGATGAATCGAACGCCCATAGAGTTCTGGTGTTGATCATGTTTTGCTTGCGAGAGAGGTTTAGTCAACGGATCTGCGACATTCAGATCCGTATGTACTTTGCAAATATCTATGTCTCCATCTTGAACATTTTCACGGATGGAGTTGAAACGACGCTTGATGTGCCTGGTCTTCTTATGAAACCTGGGCTCCTTGGCAAGGGCAATAGCTCCAGTGTTGTCACAGAAGAGTTTGATCGGCCCCGATGCATTGGGTATGACTCCTAGGTCGGTGATGAACTCCTTCACCCAAATTGCTTCATGCGCTGCCTCCGAGGCTGCCATGTATTCCGCTTCACATGTAGATCCCGCCATGATGCTCTGCTTGCAGCTGCACCAGCTTACTACTCCACCATTCAACATATACACGTATCCGGTTTGTGACTTAGAGTCATCCAGATCTGTGTCGAAGCTAGCGTCGACGTAACCCTTTACGACGAGCTCTTCGTCACCTCCATAAACGAGAAACATGTCATTTGTCCTTTTCAGGTACTTCAGGACATTCTTGACCGCTGTCCAGTGTTCCTTGCCGGGATTACTTTGGTACCTTCCTACCAAACTTACGGCAAGGTTTACATCAGGTCTGGTACACAGCATTGCATACATAATAGATCCTATGGCTGAGGCATAGGGGATGACGCTCATCTCTTCTTTATCTTTTGCCGTGGTCGGGCATTGAGCCGAGCTCAATCTCACACCTTGCAATACAGGCAAGAACCCCTTCTTGGACTGATCCATTTTGAACTTCTTCAAAATCTTATCAAGGTATGTGCTTTGTGAAAGACCTATGAGGCGTCTCGATCTATCTCTATAGATCTTGATGCCTAATATATAAGGAGCTTCTCCAAGGTCCTTCATTGAAAAACACTTATTCAAGTAGGCCTTAATGCTGTCCAAGAATTCTATATCATTTCCCATCAAAAGTATGTCATCTACATATAATATGAGAAATGCTACAGAGCTCCCACTCACTTTCTTGTAAACGCAGGCTTCTCCATAAGTCTGCATAAACCCAAACGCTTTGATCATTTCATCAAAGCGAATGTTCCAACTCCGAGATGCTTGCACTAGCCCATAAATGGATCGCTGGAGCTTGCATACTTTGTTAGCATTCTTAGGATCGACAAAACCCTCCTGCTGCATCATATACAGTTCTTCCTTAAGATGCCCGTTAAGGAATGCTGTTTTGACGTCCATCTGCCATATCTCATAATCATAGTATGCGGCAATTGCTAACATGATTCGGACGGACTTAAGCTTCGCTACGGGAGAGAAGGTCTCATCGTAGTCAATCCCTTGAACTTGCCGATAACCCTTAGCGTCAAGTCAAGCTTTATAGATGGTGACATTACCATCCGCGTCCGTCTTGTTCTTAAAGATCCATTTGTTTTCTATCGCTCGCCGATCATCGGGCAAGTCAGTCAAAGTCCATACTTTGTTTTCATACATGGATTCTATCTCGGATTTCATGGCTTCTAACCATTTGTTGGAATCTGGGCCTGCCATCGCTTCTTCATAGTTCGAAGGTTCACCGTTGTCTAACAACATGATTTCCAGGACAGGGTTGCCGTACCACTCTGGTGCGGAACGTGTCCTTGTGGACCTACGAAGTTCAGTAGCAACTTGATCCGAAGTACATTGATCATCATCATTATTTTCCTCTTCAGTTGGTGTAGGCATCACAGGAACATTTGTCTGAGCTGCACTACTTTCCCGTTCAAGAGGTAGTACTTCATCGAGTTCTACTTTCCTCCCACTTACTTCTTTCGAGAGAAACTCCTTTTCCAGAAAGGATCCGTTCTTGGCAACAAAGATCTTGCCCTTGGATCTTAAGTAGAAGGTATACCCAATGGTTTCCTTGGGGTATCCTATGAAGACGCATTTTTCCGACTTGGGTTCGAGCTTTTCAGGTTGAAGTTTCTTGACATAAGCATCGCATCCCCAAACTTTTAGAAACGACAGCTTAGGTTTCTTCCCAAACCATAATTCATACGGTGTCGTCTCAACGGATTTTGACGGTGCCCTATTTAAAGTGAATGTAGCTGTCTCTAGAGCGTATCCCCAAAATGATAGCGGTAAATCGGTAAGAGACATCATAGATCGCACCATATCTAATAGAGTGCGATTACGACGTTCGGACACACCGTTTCGCTGAGGTGTTCCAGGCGGCGTGAGTTGTGAAACGATTCCACATTTTCTTAAGTGTGTACCAAATTCGTGACTTAAATATTCTCCTCCACGATCCGATCGTAAGAATTTTATCTTTCGATCACGTTGATTCTCTACTTCATTCTGAAATTCCTTGAACTTTTCAAAGGTCTCAGACTTGTGTTTCATCAAGTAGACATACCCATATCTACTCAAGTCATCAGTGAGAGTGAGAACATAACGATATCCTCCACGAGCCTCAACACTCATTGGACCGCACACATCGGTATGTACGATTTCCAACAAGTTGGTTGCTCACTCCATTGTTCCGGAGAACGGAGTCTTGGTCATTTTGCCCATGAGGCATGGTTCGCATGTGTCAAATGATTCATAATCGAGAGACTCTAAAAGTCCATCAGCATGGAGCTTCTTCATGCGCTTGACACCAATGTGACCAAGGCGGCAGTGCCACAAGTATGTGGGACTATCGTTATCAACTTTACATCTTTTGGTATTCACGCTATGAATATGTGTAACACTACGTTCGAGATTCATTAAGAATAAACCATTGACCATCGGGGCATGACCATAAAACATATCTCTCATATAAATAGAACAACCATTATTCTCGGATTTAAATGAGTAGCCATCTCGTATTAAACGAGATCCAGATACAATGTTCATGCTCAAACTTGGCACCAAATAACAATTATTAAGGTTCAAAACTAATCCCGTAGGTAAATGTAGAGGTAGCGTGCCGACGGTGATCACATCGACCCTGGAACCATTCCCGACGCGCATCGTCACCTCGTCCTTCGCCAGTCTCCGCTTATTCCGCAGCTCCTGCTGTGAGTTACAAATATGAGCAACGGCACCGGTATCAAATACCCAGGAATTACTACGAGTACTGGTAAGGTACACATCAATTACATGTATATCAAATATACCTTTAGTGTTGCCGGCCTTCTTATCCGCTAAGTATTTGGGGCAGTTCCGCTTCCAGTGACCCTTCCCCTTGCAATAAAAGCACTCAGTCTCAGGCTTGGGTCCATTCTTTGACTTCTTCCCGGTAACTGGCTTACCAGGCGCGGCAACCTCCTTGCCGTCCTTCTTGAAGTTCTTCTTACCCTTGCCCTTCTTGAACTTAGTGGTCTTGTTGACCATCAACACTTGATGTTCTTTCTTGATTTCAACCTCTGCTGACTTCAGCATAGAAAATACTTCAGGAATGGTCTTTACCATCCCCTGCATATTGTAGTTCATCACAAAGCTCTTGTAGCTTGGTGGGAGCGACTGAAGGATTCTGTCAATGACCGCCTCATCAGGGAGGTTAATATTCAGCTGGGTCATACGGTTGTGCAACCCAGACATCTTGAGTATGTGCTCACTGACAGAACTATTTTCCTTCATCTTACAACTATAGAACTTGTCGGAGATGTCATATCTCTCGACCCGGGCGTGAGCTTGGAAAACTAGTTTCAACTCCTCGAACATCTCATATGCTCCGTGATGCTCAAAACGCTTTTGGAGCCCCGGTTCTAAGCTGTAAAGCATGCCGCACTGAACGAGGGAGTAATCATCAACACGTGTCTGCCAAATGTTCAAATCGTCTTGCAGTGCTGGGAGAGCAGGTGGGTCACCCAACGGTGCTTCAAGGACATATGCTTTCTTGGCAGCTATGAGGATGATCCTAAGGTTCCGGACCCAGTCTGTATAGTTGCTGCCATCATCTTTCAGCTTGGTTTTCTCTAGAAACGCGTTGAAGTTCATGTTGACATGAGCGTTGGCCATTTGATCTACAAGACATATCTTGCAAAGATTTTAGACTAAGTTCATGATAATTAAGTTCATCTAATCAAATTATTTAATGAACTCCCACTCAGATTTGACATCCCCTTAGTCATCTAAGTGTTACACGATCCGAGTCGACTAGGCCGTGTCCGATCATCACGTGAGACGGACTAGTCATTGTCGGTGAACATTCTCATGTTGATCGTATCTTCCATACGACTCATGTTTGACCTTTCGGTCTCCGTGTTCCGAGGCCATGTCTGTACATGCTAGGCTCGTCAAGTTAACCCTAAGTGTTTTGCATGTGTAAAACTATCTTACACCCGTTGTATGTGAACGTAAGGATCTATCACACCCGATCATCACGTGGTGCTTCGAAACGACGGACTTTAGCAATGGTGCACAGTTAGGGGAGAACACTTCGTGAAATTGTTGTAAGGGATCATCTTATTTACTACCGTCGTTCTAAGTAAACAAGATGCATAAAACATAATAAACATCACATGCAATTGTATAAAGTAGTGACATGATATGGCCAATATCATATAGCTCCTTTGATCTTCATCTTCGGGGCTCCATGATCATCTTGTCACCGGCATGACACCATGATCTCCATCATCGTGTCTTCATGAAGTTGTCACGCCAACGACTACTTCTACTTCTATGACTAACGCGTTTAGTAATAAAGTAAAGTAGTTTACATGGCGTTCTTCAATGACACGCAGGTCATACAAAAAAATAAAGACAACTCCTATGGCTCCTGCCGGTTGTCATACTCATCGACATGCAAGTCGTGATTCCTATTACAAGAACATGATCTCATACATCACAATATATCATTCATCATTCATCACAACTTCTGGCCATATCACATCACATGACAATTGCCGCAAAAACAAGTTAGACGTCCTCTAATTGTTGTTGCATCTTTTACGTGGCTGCAATTGGGTTCTAGCAAGAACGTTTTCTTACCTACGAATAACCACAACGTGATTTTGTCAACTTCTATTTACCCTTCATAAGGACCCTTTTCATCGAATCCGCTCCAACTAAAGTGGGAGAGACAGACACCCGCCAGCCACCTTATGCAACTAGTGCATGTTAGTCGGTGGAACCGGTCTCACGTAAGCGTACGTGTAAGGTTGGTCCGGGCCGCTTCATCCCACAATACCGTTGAAGCAAGATAAGACTAGTAGCGTCAAGCAAGTTGACAAGATCTACGCCCACAAGAAAATTGTGTTCTACTCGTGCAATAGAGAACTACGCATAGACCTAGCTCTGATACCACTGTTGGGGAACGTTGCAGAAAATTAAAAAATTTCCTATGGTTTCACCAAGATCCATCTATGAGTTCATCTAGCAATGAGTCATGGGAGAGTGATTGCATCTACATACCACTTGTAGATCGCGTGCGGAAGCGTTCAATGGAACGGGGTTGATGGAGTCGTACTCGCTGTGATTCAGATCACCGATGACCTAGTGCCGAACGGACAGCACCTCCATGTTCAACACACGTACGGAGCGGATGACGTCTCCTCCTTCTTGATCCATAAAAGGGGAAGGAGAGGTTGATGAAGATCCAGCAGCACGACGGCGTGGTGGTGGATGCAGCAGAACTCCGGCAGGGCTTCGCTAAGCAACTACGGGAGGAGGAGGAGGTGTTGCAGGGAGGAGGGAGGCGCCAGGGCTTATGGGTGCGGCTGCCCCTCCCTCCCCTCCCTTTATATAGGGGCAAGGGAGAGGGGGGCGCGCAGCCTTGCCCCTTCCTCCAAGGAAGGGGTGCGGCCAAGAGGGGGGAGGAGTCCATCCTCCCCAAGGCACCTCGGAGGTGCCTTCCCCTCTTTGGACTCTCCCCTCTCCAAGTCTTCTTGGCGCATGGGCCTCTTGGGGCTGGTGCCCTTGGCCCATATAGGCCAAGGCGCACCCCCTACAGACCATGTGGCCCCCCGGGGCAGGTTGACCCCCCGGTGGACCCCCGGACCCCTTTCGGCACCCCCGGTACAATACCGATAAAGTGCGAAACTTTTCCGGCGACCAAAATAAGACTTCCTATATATAAATCTTTACCTCCGGACCATTCTGGAACTCCTCGTGATGTCCGGGATCTCATCCGGGACTCTGAACAACATTCGGTATGCTGCATACTCATATTCATACAACCCTAGCGTCACCGAACCTTAAGTGTGTAGACCCTACAGGTTCGGGAGACACGTAGACATGACCGAGACGGCTCTCGGGCAATAACCAACAGCGGGATCTGGATACCCATGTTGGCTCCCACATGCTCCTCGATGATCTCATCGGATGAACCACGATGTCGAGGATTCGAACAAACCCCGTATACAATTCCCTTTGTCAATCGGTACGTTACGTGCCCGAGACTCGATCGTCGGTATCCCTAATACCTCGTTCAGTCTCGTTACCGGCAAGTCACTTTACTCGTACCGTAATGCATGATCCCGTGACCAAACACTTGGTCACTTTGAGCTCATTATGATGATGCATTACCGAGTGGGCCCAGAGATACCTCTCCGTCATACGGAGTGACAAATCCCAGTCTCGATCCGTGTCAACCCAACAGACACTTTCGGAGATACCTGTAGTGCACCTTTATAGTCACCCAGTTACGTTGTGACGTTTGGTACACCCAAAGCACTCCTACGGCATCCGGGAGTTACACGATCTCATGGTCTAAGGAAGAGATACTTGACATTGGAAAAAGATCTAGCAAAACGAACTACACGATCTTGTGCTATGCTTAGGATTGGGTCTTGTCCATCACATCATTCTCCTAATGATGTGACCCCGTTGTCAATGACATCTAATGTCCATAGTCAGGAAACCATGACTATCTGTTGACCAACGAGCTAGTCAACTAGAGTCACCCTAGGGACATGTTATGGTCTATGTATTCACACGTGTATTACGATTTCCGGATAATACAATTATAGCATGAATAAAATACAATTATCATGAACAAGGAAATATAATAATAATGCTTTTATTATTGCCTCTAGGGCATATTTCCAACAGGGACATCAACGACATTTTGAACGTCATGGAGCATATGAGATGTTCCAGGAGTTGAAGTTAATATTTCAAGCAAATTCTCGGATTGAGAGATATGAAGTCTTCAATAAGTTCTATAGATGCAAGATGGAGGAGAATAGTTCTGTCAGTGAACATATACTCAAAATGTCTGGGTATAATAATCACTTGATTCAACTGGGAGTTAATCTTCCTGATGATAGTGTCATTGACAGAAATCTTAAATCACTGCCCGCAACCTACAAGAGCTTCGTGATGAACTATAATATGCAAGGGATGAACAAGGCTATTCCCGAGCACTTCGCAATGCTAAAGGCTGCAGAGGTAGAAATTAAGAAGGAGCATCAAGTGTTGATGGTTAACAAGACCAACAGTTTCAAGAAAAAGGGTAAAGGGAAGAAGAAGGGGAACTTCAAGAAGAACGGCAAGAAAGTTGCCGCTCAGGAGAAGAAACCCAAGTCTGGACCTAAGCCTGAGACTGAGTGCTTCTACTGCAAAGGGACTGGCCACTGGAAGCGGAACTGCCCCAAGTATTTGGCGGATAAGAAGGATGGCAAGGTTAACAAAGTTATATGTGATATACATGTTATTGATGTGTACCTTACCGACGCTCGCAGTAGCACCTGGGTATTTGATACTGGTTCTGTTGCTAATATTTGCAACTCGAAACAGGGACTACGGATTAAGCGAAGATTGGCTAAGGACGAGGTGACGATGCATGTGGGAAATGTTTCCAAAGTCGATGTGATCGCGGTCGGCACGCTACCTCTACATCTACCTTCAGGATTAGTTTTAGACCTGAATAATTGTTATTTGGTGCCAACGTTGAGCATGAACATTATATCTGGATCTTGTTTGATGCGAGACGATTATTCATTTAAATCAGAGAATAATGGTTGTTCTATTTATATGAGTAATATCTTTTATGGTCATGCACCCTTAAAGAGTGGTCTATTTATATTAAATCTCGATAGTAGTGATACACATATTCATAATATTGAAACCAAAATATGCAGAGTTGATAATGATAGTGCAACTTAGTTGTGGCACTGCCGTTTAGGTCATATTGGTGTAAAGCGCATGAAGAACCTCCATACTGATGGACTATTGGAATCACTTGATTATGAATCACTTGGTACTTGTGAACCATGCCTCATGGGCAAGCTGACTAAAACGCCGATCTCTGGAACAATGGAGCGAGCAACTGATTTGTTGGAGATCATACATACTAATGTATGTGGTCCGATGAATGTTGAGGCTCGCGGTGGGTATCGTTATTTTCTCACCTTCACAGATGATTTGAGCAGATATGGCTATATCTACTTAATGAAACATAAGTCTGAAACATTTGAAAAGTTCAAAGAATTTCAGAGTGAAGTGGAAAATCATTGTAACAAGAAAATAAAGTTTCTACGATTTGATCATGGAGGAGAATATTTGAGTTACGAGTTTGGTCTTCATTTGAAACAATGCGGAATAGTTTCGCAACTCATGCCACCCGGAACACCACAGCATAATGGTGTGTCTGAACGTCGTAATCGTACTTTACTAGATATGGTGCGATCTATGATGTCTCTTACCAATTTACCGCTATCTTTTTGGGGTTATGCTTTAGAGACGGCTGCATTCACGTTAAATAGGGCACCATCGAAATCCGTTGAGACGAGGCCTTATGAACTGTGGTTTGGCAAGAAACCAAAGTTGTCATTTCTTAAAGTTTGGGGCTGCGATGCTTATGTGAAAAAGCTTCAACCTGTTAAGCTCGAATCCAAATGGAGAAATGTGTCTTCATAGGATACCCAAAGGAGACTGTTGGGTACACCTTCTATCACAGATCCGAAGGCAAGACATTTGTTGCTAAATTTGGATCCTTTCTAGAGAAGGAGTTTCTCTCGAAAGAAGTGAGTGGGAGGAAAGTAGAACTTGATGAGGTAACTATACTTGCTCCCTTATTGGAAAGTAGTTCATCATAGAAACCAGTTCCTGTGACGCCTACACCAATTAGTGAGGAAGCTAATGATATTGATCATGAAACTTCAGATCAAGTTACTACTGAACCTCGCAAGTCAACCAGAGTAAGATCCGCACCAGAGTGGTACTGTAATCCTATTCTGGAGGTCATGTTATTTGACCATGGCGAACCTACGAACTATGAGGAAGCGACGATGAGCCCAGATTCCGCAAAATGGCTTGAGGCCATGAAATCTGAGATGGGATCCATGTATGAGAACAAAGTGTGGACTTTGGTTGACTTGCCTGATGATCGACAAGCCATCGAGAATAAAATGGATCTTCAAGAAGAACACTGACGCTGACGGTAATGTTACTGTCTACAAAGCTCGACTTCTTGTGAAAGGTTTTCGACAAGTTCAAGGGGTTGACTATGATGATACTTTCTCACCCGTAGCGATGCTTAAGTCTGTCCGAATCATGTTAGCAATTGTCGCATTTTATGATTATAAAATTTGGCAAATGGATGTCAAAACGGCATTCCTGAATGGATTTCTGGAAGACGAGTTGTATATGATGCAACCTGAAGGTTTTATCAATCCAAAGGATGCTAACAAAGTGTGCAAACTCCAGCGATCCATTTATGGACTAGTGCAAGCCTCTCGGAGTTGGAATAAATGCTTTGATAGTGTGATCAAAGCATATGATTTATACAGAATTTTGGAGAAGCATGTATTTACAAGAAAGTGAGTGGGAGCTCTGTAGCATTTCTAATACCATATGTGGATGACATATTGTTGTTTTGAAATGATATAGAATTTCTGGATAGCATAAAAGGATACTTGAATAAGAGTTTTTTCAATGAAAGACCTCGGTGAAGCTGCTTACATATTGGGCATCAAGATCTAGAGAGATAAATCAAGACGTTTAATTGGACTTTCACAAAGCACATACCTTGACAAAGTTTTTAAAAAGTTCAAAATGGATCAAGCAAAGAAAGGGTGCTTGCCTGTGTTACAAGGTGTGAAGTTGAGTCAGACTGAATGCCCGACCATTGCAGAAGATAGAGAGAAAATGAAAAATGTTCCCTATGCTTCAGCCATAGGCTCTATCATGTATGCAATGCTGTGTACCAGACCTGATGTGTGCCTTGCTATTAGTTTAGCAAGGAGGTACCAAAGTAATCCAGGAGTGGGTCACTGGACAGCGGTCAAGAACATCTTGAAGTACCTGAAAAGGATTAAGGATATGTTTCTCGTTTATGGAGGTGACAAAGAGCTCGTCGTAAATGGTTACGTCGATGCAAGCTTTGACACTGATCCGGACGGTTCTAAATCACAAACTGGATACGTGTTTATATTGAATGGTGGAGCTGTCAGTTGGTGCAGTTCTAAACAAAGCGTCGTGGCGGGATCTACATGTGAAGCAGAGTACATAGTTGCTTCGAAAGCAGCAAATGAAGGAGTCTGGATGAAGGAGTTCATATCCGATCTAGGTGTCATACCTAGTGCATCGGGTCCAATGAAAATCTTTTGTGACAATACTGGTGCAATTGCCTTGGCCAGGAAACCAGATTTCACAAGAGAACCAAGCACATCAAGAGACGCTTCAATTCCATCCGTGACCAAGTCCAGGTGGGAGACATAGAGATTAGCAAGATACATATGGATCTGAATGTTGCAGACCCGTTGACTAAGCCTCTCTCACGAGCAAAACATGATCAGCACCAAGACTCCATGGGTGTTAGAATCATTATTGTGTAATCTCGATTATTGACTCTAGTGCAAGTGGGAGACTGAAGGAAATATGCCCTAGAGGCAATAATAAAGTTATTATTTATTTCCTTATTTCATGATAAATGTTTATTATTCATGGTAGAATTGTATAAACGGGAAACATAATACATGTGTGAATACATAGATAAAATAGTCACTAGTATGCCTCTACTTGACTAGCTCGTTAATCAAAGATGGTTAAGGTTTCCTAACCATAGACATGAGTTGTCATTTGATAAACGGGATCACATCATTAGGAGAATGATGTGATTGACTTGACCCATTCTGTTAGCTTAGCACATGATCGTTTTAGTTTACTGCTATTGCTTTCTTCATGACTTATACATGTTCCTATGACTATGAGATTATGCAACTCCCGATTACCGGTGGAACACTTTGTGTGCTACCAAACATCACAACATAACTGGTGATTATAAATGTGCTCTACAGGTGTTTCCGATGGTACTTGTTGAGTTGGCATAGATCGAGATTAGGATTTGTCACTCCGATTATCGGAAAGGTATCTCTGGGCCCTCTTGGTAATGAACATCACTATATGCCTTGCAAGCAATGTGACTAATGAGTTAGTTGTAGGATGATGTATTACAGAACGAGTAAAGAGACTTGCCGGTAACGATATTGAGCTAGCTATTGAGATGCCGACGATAAAATCTGGGGCAAGTAACATACCGATGACAAAGGGAATAACGTATGTTGTCATGCGCTTTGACCGATAAAGATCTTCGTAGATTATGTTGGAGCCAATATGAGCACCCAGGTTCCGCTATTGGTTATTGACTGGAGACGTGTCTCAATCATGTCTACATAGTTCTCGAACCCGTAGGGTCCGCACGCTTAATGTTCGGTGACGATCGGTATTATGAGTTTATGTTTTTTGATGTAACGAAGGTAGTTCGGAGTCCCGGATATGATCATGGACATGATGAGGATTCTAGAAATGGTCGAGACATAAAGATCGATATATTGGATGACTATGTTTGGACTTCGTAAGTGTTCCGGGCAAGTTCGGGCATATACCAGAGTACAGGGGGTTACCGGAACCCCCAGGGAGTATAATGGGCCTATTGGGCCCTAGTGGAGAAGAGGAGGGGCGGCCAAGGCAGGGCCGCGCGCCCCTCCTCCTCTAGTCCGAATTGGACAAGGAGGGCGGCGGCGCCCCCCTTTCCTTCCCCCCTCTCTCCTCCTTCCCCCTTCTCCTACTCCTACTAGGAAAGGAGGAGTCCTACTCCCGGTGGGAGTAGGACTCCCCCCCTTGGCGCGCCCTCCTCCTGGACGGCTGCCTCCGCCCTAGCTCCTTTATATACGGGGGCGGGGGGCACCCCAAGACACACAAGTTGATCATTGATCTTTAGCCGTGTGCGGTGCCCCCCTCCACCATAATCCACCTCGGTCATATCGTAGCGGTGCTTAGGCGAAGCCCTGCGTCGGTAGCTTCATCAACACCGTCATCACGCCGTTGTGCTGATGGAACTCTCCCTCAAAGCTCTACTGGATTGTGAGTTCGTGGTATGTCACCGAGCTTAACGTGTGCATATCGCGAAGGTGCCGCGCGTTCGGTACTTGGATCGGTCGATCATGAAGACGTACAACTACATCAACCGCGTTGTCATAACGGTTCCGCTTACGATATACGAGGGTACGTGGATGACACTCTCCCCTCTCGTTGCTATGCATCACCATGATCTTGCGTGTGCGTAGGATTTTTTTTTGAAATTACTATGTTCCCCAACAAGTACCGCTCTTCTAGCGGCAGTAAAAAAATTACTGCCGCGATGGAAGTGGTAGTACCGTGCACCTGGGATGCAACTGTAGAATACTCAGGTTAAACTTGACCAGCCTAGCATATGCAGATATGGCCTCGGAACACTGAGACCGAAAGGTCAACCGTGAATCATATAGTAGATATGATCAACATAGTGATGTACACCATTGAAAACTACTCCATCTCACGTGATGATCGGACATGGTTTAGTTGATTTGGATCACGTGATCACTTAGATGATTAGAGGAGTGTCTATCTAAGTGGGAGTTCTTAAGTAATATGATTAATTGAACTTTAATTTATCATGAACTTAGTATTGATAGTTTTTTTTTGCAAATAATGTTGTAGATCAATAGCTCACGTTGTTGCTTCCCTATGTTTTTATATGTGTTCCTAGAGAAAACTAAGTTGAAAGATGATAGTAGCAATGATGCGGACTGGGTCCGTGATCTGAGGTTTATCCTCATTGCTGCACAGAAGAATTATGTTCTTTGATGCACCGCTAGGTGACACACCTATTGCAGGAGCAGATGCAGACGTTATGAACGTTTGGCTATCTCAATATGATGACTACTTGATAGTTTAGTGCACCATGCTTAACAGCTTAGAATCGGGACTTAAAAGACGTTTTGAACGTCATGGACCATATGATATGTTCCAGGAATTGAAGTTAAAATTTCAAGCAAATACCCGAGTTGAGAGATATGAAGTCTCCAACAAGTTCTATAGCTAAAAGATGGAGGAGAATTGCTCAACTAGTGAGCATGTGCTCAGATTGTATGGGTACTACAATCACTTGAATCAAGTGGGAGTTAATCTTCCAGATAAGATAGTGATTGACAGAGTTCTCTAGTCACCATCACCAAGTTACTGGAACTTCGTGATGAACTATAGTATGCAAGGGATGACGAAAACGATTCCTGAGCTCTTCGTGATGTCGAAATCGACGAAGGTAGAAATCAAGAAAGAGCATCAAGTGTTGATGATTGACAAGACCACTAGTTTCAAGTAATGGCAAAGGGAAAGAAAGGGAAACTTCAAGTAGAATGGCAAGCAAGTTGTCACTCCCGTGAAGAAGCCAAAGCTGGACCAAAGCCTGAAACTGAGTGCTTCTACTGCAAAGGAAATGGTCACTAGAAGCGGAAAGGCCCTGAATATTTGGTGGATAAGAAGGATGGCAAAGTGAACAAGGGTATATTTGATATACAGGTTATTGATGTGTACCTTACTAGTGTTTATAGTAGCCCCTGAGTATTTGATACTTGTTCAGTTGCTAAGATTAGTAACTCGAAACAGGAGTTACAGAATAAACAGAAACTAGTTGAGGGTGAAGTGACGGTGTGTGTTGGAAATGGTTCCAAGATTGATATGATCATCATCGCACACTCCCTATACTTTCGGGATTAGTGTTGAACCTAAATAAATGTTATTTGGCGTTGCGTTGAGCATGAATATGATTTGATCATGTTTATTGCAATACGTTTATTCATTTAAAATCAGAGAATAATTGTTGTTCTGTTTACATAAATAAAACCTTCGATGGTCATACACCCAATGAAAATAGTTTGTTGGATCTTGATTGTAGTGATACACATATTCATAATATTGATGCCAAAAGATGCAAAGTTGATAATGATAGTGCAACTTATTTGTGGCACTGCCATTTGGGTCATATCAGTGTAAAGCGCATGAAGAAACTCCATAAAGATGGACTTTTGGAATCACTTGGTTATGAATCATTTGATGCTTGTGAATCGTGCCTTTTGGGCAAGATGACTAAAACTCCGTTGTCTGGAACAATGTAACGAGCTATTGACTTGTTGGAAATAATACATACCGATGTATGCGGTCCAATGAGTGTTGATGCTCATGGCGGGTATCGCTATTTTCTGACCTTCACAGAAGATTTGAGCAGATATCAGTATATCTACTTAACGAAACACAAGTCTGAAACATTTGAAAAGTTCAAAGAATTTCAGAGTGAAGTGGACAATCATCGTAACAAGAAAATAAAGTTTCGACGATCTGATCGTGGAGGAGAATATTTGAGTTACGAGTTTGGCCTTCATTTAAAAACAATGTGGAATAGTTTCACAGCTCACGCCACATGGAACACCACAACGTAATGGTGTGTCCAAACGTCGTAACCACACTTTATTGGATATGGTGCGATCTATGATGTCTCTTATCAGTTTACCACTATCATTTTGGGGTCATGCATTAGAGACAGCTGCATTCACGTTAAAAAGGGCACCATCTAAATCCGTTGAGACGACACCGTATGAACTGTGGTTTAGCATGAAACCTAAGCTGTCGTTTCTTAAAATTTGGGGTTGCAATGCTTATATGAAAAGGTTTCATCCTCATAAGCTCAAACCTAAATCAGAGAAGTATGTCTTCATAGAATGCCCAAAGGAAACTATTGGGTACACCTTGTATCATAGATCCGAAGGCAATATATTCGTTGCTAAGATTGATCCTTTCTAGAGAAGGAGTTTCTCTCGAAAGAAGTGAGTGGGAGGAAAGTAGAACTTGATAAGGTAACTGTACCTACTCCCTTATTGGAAAGTAGTTCATCACAGAAATCAGTTTCAGTGATTCCTACACCAATTAGTGAGGAAGCTAATGATGATGATCATGAAACTTCAGATCAAGTTACTACAGAACCTTATAGGTCTTCCAAAGTACATTCCGCACCAAAGTGGTACGGTAATCCTGTTCTGGAGGTCATGTTACTTGACCATGGCGAACCTACGAACTATGAGGAAGCGATGATGAGCCCAGATTCCGTAAAATGGCTTGAGGCCATGAAATCTGAGATGAGATCCATGTATGAGAACAAAGTGTGGATTTTGGTGGACTTGCCCGATGATCGGCAAGCCATAAAAAATAAAATGGATCTTCAAGAGGAAGACAGACGCTGATAGTAGTGTTACTATCTACAAAGCTCGACTTGTCGAATAAGTTTTTTGACAAAGTTCAAGGTGTTGACTATGATGAGATTTTCTCACTCGTATCGATGCTTAAGTCTGTCTGAATCATGTTAGCAGTTGCCATATTTTATGAAATCTGGCAGATGGATGTCAAAACCGCATTCCTGAATAGATTTCTCAAAGAAGAGTTGTATATGATACAACCAGAAGGTTTTATCGATCCGAAAGGTGCTAACAAAGTGTGCAAGCTCCAGCGATCCATTTATGGACTGGTGCAAGCATCTCGGAGTTGGAATATACACTTTGATGAGTTGATCAAAGCATATGGTTTTATACAGACTTTTGGAAAGACCTGTATTTACAAAAAAGTGAGTGGGAGCTCTGTAGCATTTCTGATATTATATGTAGACGACATATTGTTGATTGGAAATGATATAGAATTTCTGGATAGCATAAAAGGATACTTGAATAAAAGTTTTTCAATGAAAGACCTCGGTGAAGGTGCTTACACATTGAGCATCAAGATCTGTAGAGATAGATCAAGACGCTTGATAAGATTTTTCAATGAGCACATACCTTGATAAATTTTTGAAGTAGTTCAAAATGAAACAGTCAAAGAAGGAGTTCTTGTCTGTGTTGCAAGGTGTGAAGTTGAGTAAGACTCAAAACCCGACCAAGGCAGAAAATAGAAAAAGAATGAAAAGTCATTCCCTATGCCTCAGTCATAGGTTCTATAAAGTATGCTATGATGTGTACTAGACCTATTGTATACCTTGCTCTGAGTTGGGCAAGGGAGTACAATTTTGATCTAGGAGTAGATCACTGGATAATGGTCAAGAATATCCTTAGTAAGGACTAAGGAAATATTTCTCGATTATGGAGGTGATAAAAGAGCCCGTCGTAAAGAGTTACATCGGTCCAAGCTTTTACACTGATCCAGATGACTCTAAGTCGCAATCTGGATACATATTGAAAGTGGGAGCAATTAGCTAGAGTAGCTCCGTGCAGAGCATTGTAGACATAGAATATTTGCAAAATACATACGGCTCTGACTTTGACAGACACGTTGACTAAACTTCTCTCATGAGCAAAACATGATCATACCTTAGTACCCTTTGGGTGTTGATCAAATGACGATGTGAACTATGGATATTAATCACATACATATGTGAATATTGGTGTTAAATCACATGGTGATGTGAACTAGATTATTGACTCTAGTGCAAGTGGGAGACTGAAGGAAATATGCACTAGAGGCAATAATAAAGTTATTATTTATTTCCTTATATCATGATAAATGTTTATTATTCATGCTAGAATTGTATTAACCGAAAAGGTAATACATGTGTGAATACATAGACAAACATAGTGTCACTAGTA
The DNA here is from genome assembly GCF_002162155.2 of Triticum dicoccoides. Taxonomy (NCBI): domain Eukaryota; kingdom Viridiplantae; phylum Streptophyta; class Magnoliopsida; order Poales; family Poaceae; genus Triticum; species Triticum dicoccoides. Next base: position 26,955,523 of record NC_041389.1, on the reverse strand, counting down.
TGCCTCTACTTGACTAGCTCGTTGATCAAAGATGGTTGTGTTTCCTAACCATAGACATGAGTTGTCATTTGATTGACGGGATCACATCATTAGAAGAATGATGTGATTGACTTGACCCATTCCGTTAGCTTAGCACTTGATCGTTTAGTATGTTGCTATTGCTTTCTTCATGACTTATACATGTTCCTATGACTATGAGATTATGCAACTCCCGTTTACCGGAGGAACACTTTGTGTGCTACCAAACGTCACAACATAACTGGATGATTATAAAGGAGCTCTACAGGTGTCTCCGAAGGTACATGCTGAGTTGGCGTATTTCGAGATTAGGATTTGTCACTCCGATTGTCGGAGAGGTATCTCTGGGCCCTCTCGGTAATGCACATCACTATAAGCCTTGCAAGCAATGTAACTAACGAGTTAGTTGCAGGATGGTGCATTGCGGAACGAGTAAAGAGACTTGCCGGTAACGAGATTAAACTAGGTATTGAGATACCGACGATCGAATCTCGGGCAAGTAACATACCAATGACAAAGGGAACAATGTATGTTGTTATGCGCTTTGACCGATAAAGATCTTCGTAGAATATGTGGGAGCCAATATGAGCATCCAGGTTCCGCTATTGGTTATTGACCGGAAACGAGTCTCGGTCATGTCTACATAGTTCTCGAACCCGTAGGGTCCGCACGCTTAAAGTTCTGTGACGATTTATATTATGAGTTATGTGTTTGATGTACTGAAGGTTGTTCGGAGTCTCGGATGAGATCGGAGACATGACGAGGAGTCTTGAAATGGTCAAGACGTAAAGATTGATATATTGGACGACTATATTCGGACATCGGAATGGTTCCGAGTGATTTGGGTATTTTTCGTAGTACCGTAGTTACGGGAATTCGTATTGGGCCTTAATGGGCCATACGGGAAAGGAGAGAAAGGCCTCAAAGGGTGGCCGCACCCCTCCCCATGGACTGGTCTGAATTGGACTAGGGAGGGGGCGCCCCCTTCCTTCCTTCTCCCTCTTCCTTCCCTTCTCCTACTCCAACAAGGAAAGGTGGAGTCCTACTCCCGGTGGGAGTAGGACTCCTCCCTTGGCGCGCCCTCCTCCTAGGCCGGACGCCTCCCCCCTTGCTCCTTTATATACGGGGGCAGGGGGGCACCTCTAGACACAACAATTGATTCTTGAGATCTATTAGCCGTATGCGGTGTCCCCCTCCACCATATTCCACCTCGATAATATCATAGCGGTGCTTAGGCGAAGCCCTGCGTCAATAGAACATCATCATTGTCACCACACCATCATGCTGACGGAACTCTCCCTCGAAGCTTGGTTGGATCGGAGTTTGAGGGACGTCATCGAGCTGAATGTGTGCTGAACTCGGAGGTGTCGCGCGTTCGGTACTTGATCGGTCGGATTGTGAAGACGTACGACTACATCAACCGCGTTGTGCTAACGCTTCCGCTTACGGTCTACGAGGGTACATGGACACACTCTCCCCTATCGTTGCTATGCATCACCATGATCCTGTGTGTGCGTAGGATTTTTTTTGAAATTACTACATTCCCCAACACTCCCTCCTTCACAAAAGTTTGCTTGAGAGGGGGAGGCCGTTTGGTCTTGTCGTTCTTCTTCTTGTTTTTGGACTTGGGTGTGAACCCAACTCCCTCCTTGGCCACAACTTCCTTTTGATTGCTCAAAAGGTCATTGAGGTTCTTCTCACCTTGTATGCACGTCACAAGGCCTTTCTCAAGTTGCTCCGTCAACTTGGCATTCTCCTCCACAAGATGCACATGCTCACAACACGGGTTAGTAGCATTTGCATTATCAATTAATACCATATGAAGAAAGGCGGCTTTCTCCTTGGTTAGCTTCACTTGGAGTTGAACATGAGACTCCTTGAGGCTAGCATGAGCATCCTTCAAGACCTTGTGAGCCTTGTCGAGTATATCAAACTCCTCCTTGAGTCTAGCATGGTCAACCCCAAGTTTAGCCTTCTCGGAATTTAGCACACAAGATACAACAAGAGCATGATCAAGATCTTTCTTTAATTTAGCATGGTCATTGTTGTGTGACTCCTCAAGAGCCAAACGATGCTCACGCTCTTCCTCAAGAGCATTAGAGAGATCCGATATCTCATCGGCATAGTCACGACTATGACCTTCCATCTTAGAGATGGTTTCTTCATGAGCCTCGATCATGTCATTGGCTTCACCAAGTTGTTCCAAGAGAGCAACGAAGTGCCTCTTGGATTTGCCCTTGAGCTTACTCATAAAAGACTCAAATTCATTTACTTCCTCATTAGACCCCTCACTTTCATCAATGCAATCCGTCAAGGATAGTAATGATAGTGGTTTTGATGTTGGGGGTTACCTTGTTGGTGGCTTTAGCCATGAGGCACTTGGCGGTGATGTTCTCATTGGGTGAGTCGAAGAGCGACACCCGTGGAGTTGTGGCAATGGCAACGGAGGCCATGGCCATGGCTTCACTATCTACATCATCATCATCTTCCTCATGGTATTCTTCTTGAGCCACCAACCCTTTAGTTGGAGTCTTCTTGGTGAAGTTGTTCTTGTTGGGGAAGGACTTGGCTTTGTCTTTTCGGATGAGCTTGCCACCATTGTCTTCCCTCTTCTCATAAGGGCACTCCGCAACAAAATGGCTCACATTCCCACAATTGTAGCATGTTCTCACACGTTGCTTGCCCTTGAAGCCACTTGAGTTATTCTTGTTGGAGTTGGGCCTTGTGTTCTTCTTGCTCCAAAATTGCCTTGAAGCAAGAACCATGTGCTCATGGCAATCATACTTAGTATCTTCGGGGCTGCTCTCCTCTTCTTCCACACAAACTTTGGCCTTCAAGGCAAGGTTGGGCTTCTTTTCTCTTTGAGAATGCAACACCACATTGTCGGCGGTCTTGTCCAAGATCCTCATTGCCACAAACTCATCCAACACTTCACTTGAGGACAAAGTGTGTAAGTCCGGCCTTTGACGGATGATGGAGGCATGGCCTTGTGGTAGGGCATCATGGACTTGAGGAACTTGCACTTGATCCAATTGTTATCCGTATCCTTGCTCCCATGATCTCGGAGTGAGACCGCGAGAGTGGTTAATCTACGGTAAAGCTCACGAGATTCTTCATCTTCATTCATTGCAAACTCATCGGCTTCATCTTGCACCACTTCATAGTTGGAGCGTTGAATGCTAGTGCTTCCCTTGTAGAGGGAAACAACATGGTGCCATGCTTCCTTGGCCACGGTGAAGGGTCGGAGATGAGCAATACCTTTGGGTGGAATAGCATCTTGGAGGATGAAGAGAGCATTCTCATTGAATTGATTATCCACGGCTTCTCTTGGGGTGAAGTTGCTTCGGTCATGCAGATAGAAACCTTCTTCAATGATTCTCCAAAGATTAGTGTTAACATGGTTCAAATGATGCTTAAAGCGATAGACCCAAGCATCAAAATCCTAATTTTTCACAATCTTAGGGGGAGAACCGGCATGATTTAAATGGGTAGAGGGAATCGGTCCTCCATAAGTAAGTGGAGGTTCCACATGGGCAAAAGTGCCACTACCATTTCTACCACTAGACAAAGGGGCTTTCTCACTAGTAGATTCCCCCTTGTCGGAGTTAGCATCCGTCACCTTGTTAGTGGGATCGACCACTTCCAACGGTGTGGTGGATAATTTGAGACCATCAAGAAAGTTCTTAAGCATGCCTTTGACCTCGGCCGCCATGGAGGTTTTCAATGTGTCTAAAGCCACATTGAATTCCTCACGTGAGACCGTGGTTCCCCCATCGGCCGTAGACGAGGACGGAATCACATCGGGGTGCTCCTCCTCACCGTCTACGGTGTCAATCATACTCTTTGGACGACAAAGTCCTTAATAAAGAGACGAGGCTCTAATACCAATTGAAAGGATCGATATAGTTGACTAGAGGGGGGGTGAATAGGCAACTAACAATTTTTAGCTTTTCTTTAACAAATTGAACTTTGCATCAAAGTAGGTTGTCTAGATATACAACTAGGTGAGCAACCTATATGATGCAATAACAATAAACAAACAAGCAAGCAAAGGACAGAACACAATATATCTTGCACAAGTAAAGGTAATAAATAACCAAGAGTGGAACCGATGGAGACGAGGATGTGTTACCGAAGTTCCTTCCCTTTGAAGGGAAGTACGTCTTTGTTGGAGCGGTGTGAAGGCACAATGCTCCCCAAGAAGCCAATAGGGCCACCGTATTCTCCTCACGCCCTCACACAATGCGAGATGCCGTGATTCCACTATTGGTGCCATTGGATGCGGCGACCGAACCTTTACAAACAAGGTTGGGGCAATCTCCATAACTTAATTGGAGGCTCCCAACGACACCATGAAGCTTCACCACAATGGACTATGGCTACACGGTGACCTCAACCGTCTAGGGTGCTCAAACACCCAAGAGTAACAAGATCCGCAAGGGGTTAGTGGGGGGAATCAAATTTCTCTTGGTGAAAGTGTAGATCGAGGCCTTCTCAAGCAATCCCTAAAGAATCAACAAGTTTGATTGTCTAGGGAGAGAGATCGGGTGAAAATGGAGCTTAGAGCATCAATGGAGCTTGGGGATGGAAGAGGTGGTCAATCAGAGAAGAAGACACCCCTTTTATAGTGGAAGAACAAATCCAACCGTTATCCACCAACTCAGACCGCGACGTGTGGTACTACCGCACCAAACATGCGGTACTACCGCACGGGCCTGCGGTACTACCGCAGGGGACCGCGGTATGATTTCTACTACACAACCTTCTTCTCGTAGTCGTTGTTGGGCTTGCAAGTGCACATGTTTGTAGGACAGTAGCAATTTTCCCTCAAGTGGATGACCTAAGGTTTATCAATCCGTGGGAGGCGTAGGATGAAGATGGTCTCTCTCAAACAACCCTGCAACCAAATAACAAAGAGTCTCTTGTGTCCCCAACACACCCAATACAACGTTAAATTGTATAGGTGCACTAGTTCGGCGAAGGGATGGTGATACAAGTGCAATATGGATGGTAGATAAAGGTATTTGTATTCTGAAATTACAAAAACAGAAAGGTAACTAATGATAAAAGTGAGCGTAAACGGTATTGGAATGGTAGGAAGCAAGGCCTAAGGTTCATACTTTCACTAGTGCAAGTTCTCTCAATAATAATAACATAGATAGATCATATAACAATCCCTCAACATGCAACAAAGAGTCACTCCAAAGACACTAATAGCGGAGAACAAACGAAGAGATTATGGTAGGGTACGAAACCACCTCAAAGTTATTCTTTCGGATCAATCTATTCAAGAGTTCGTACTAGAATAACACCTTAAGACACAAATCAACCAAAACCCTAATGTCACCTAGATACTCCATTGTCACCTCAAGTATCCGTGGGCATGATTATACGATAAGCATCACACAATCTCAGATTTATCTATTCAACCAACACAAAGTACTTCAAAGAGTGCCCCAAAGTTTCTACCGGAGAGTCAAGACGAAAACGTGTGCCAACCCCTATGCATAGGTTCATGGGCGGAACCGGCAAGTTGGTCACCAAAACATACATCAAGTGGCACATGATATCCCATTGTCACCATAGATAAGCACGGCAAGACATACATCAAGTGTTCTCAAATCATTAAAGACTCAATCCGATAAGATAACTTCAAAGGGAAAACTCAATTCATCACAAGAGACTAGAGGGGGAGAAACATCATAAGATCCAACTACAATAGCAAAGCTCGGGATACATCAAGATCGTGCCATAGAGGGAACACGAGAGAGAGAGAGAGATCAAAACACATAGCTACTGGTACATACCCTCAGCCTCGAGGGTGAACTACTCCCTCCTCGTCATGGAGAGCGCCTGGATGATGAAGATGGCCACCGGCGAGGGATCCCCCCTCCGGCAGGGTGCCGGAACGGGCTCTCGAGAGGTTTTTGGTGGCTACAGAGGCTTGCGGTGGCGGGACTCCCGATCTATCTTCGTTGTTGATGTTTTTAGGGTACGTGGGACTATATAGGCGAAATAAGTCGGTCGGGGGGTGCTGGAGGGGACCACGAGACAGGGGGGCGCTCCCAAGAGGGGTGGGCGTGCCCTCCTATTTCCTGGCCTCCTCGAGGATCTTCTGATGTGAACTCCAAGTCTCCAGGATCATATTCTTCCTAAAAATCACGCTGCCGAAGGTTTCATTCCGTTTGGACTCCATTTGATATTCCTTTCCTTCGAAATACTGAAACAGGCAATAAAACAACAATATGGGCTGGGCCTCCGGTTAATAGGTTAGTCCCAAAAGTAATATGAAAGTGTATAATAAAGCCCGTAATCATTCAAAACAGATAATATAATAGCATGAATGCTTCATAAATTATAGATACATTGGAGACGTATCAGCATCCCCAAGCTTAATTCCTGCTCGTCCTCTAGTAGGTAAATGATAAAAGAAAGAATTTTTGAAGTGTGAATGCTAGAGGTGCACAAGTTTAATAAATGATAATTTCAATCACCTTTACTAGCATCATTATATGTCATAACAGTAGTTCATCTCATAAAAAAATTCATAATCAAGTAACTAGCTATTCACATGTTAAAGCATAGACCATAAACTTTCTTGAAAACTAGCAAACTTCATTCTTAGTCATCAAACAATTGAAATTCATCTTATTTTCAGGAAGGGTCTATGTCAGAGCTCTAATTTAGCAAACTCCACATACTCAACTATCATATAGTCTTCTACAATTGCTAACACTCACGCAATACTTGTGGTTATGGAGTTTTAATCGGACACTGAGAAAGATAGGGGCTTATAGTGTTGCCTCCAAACGTGTTCACCTTTGGGTGATATCAACAATAATAGTTCATGCTAACGTACATCCAATTGGATATATATATCAGGATCACCCCAACACAAAGTGCTTCGCAAAAGATAAAATGAAAAAGGGAAAGGTGAAGATCACCTTGACTCTTGCATAAAGTAAAAGACATAAAGTAAAAGATAGGACCTTCGCAGAGGGAAGCATAGGTTGTCATGCGCTTTTAGGGTTGGATACACAAAATCTTAATGCGAAAGAACGTCACTTTATATTGCCCCTTGTATATGGACCTTTATTATGCAGTCCGTCGCTTTTATTGCTTCCATAACAAGATCGTACAAAGCTTATTTTCTCCGCACTAATAAGTTATGGATATTTAGAGAGCAATTTTTATTGCTTGCACCGATGACAACTTACTTGAAGGATCTTACTCAATCCATAGGTAGGTATGGTGGACTCTCATGGCAAAACTGGGTTTAAGGATATTTGGAAGCACAAGTAGTATCTCTACTTGGTGCTAGGAATGTTGGCTAGTATGAGGGCGAAAGGCAAGCTCAACATGTTTGAATGATCCATGACAATATACTTTAACTGAAATGTGAGAAAACATAACCCATTACATTGTCTTCCTTGTCCAACATCAACTCTTTAGCATGTCATACTTAATGAGTGCTCACAATTATAAAATATGTCCATGATAATATATTTATATGTGAAATCTCTCTTCCTTCAATATTCTTTCATGAATTGTTCAAATGACCAATACAATGCTTGCTAACCGTCAATAAATTTACAACCTCTACTTCTTAGATGTAAAGTCATTACACCCCATGGGATAAGCAAATGAGGCATATATAATTTCAGATTTATGACATTCAACTCATTCAACCATTTACTCATAGGATATAAGTGAAGCACACGAGTAAATGAAAAACTACTCCAAAAAGATATAAGTGAAGATCAATGAGTAGTTAAATAATTATGTAACTATATGAAGACTCTCTCTCATTTAAGAATTTTAGATCTTGGTATTGTATTCAAACAGCAAGCAAAGCAAGACAAAATAACATTGCAAGGATAGCACAACTCATGTGAAGAAGCAAAAACTTAGGTTCAACCGATACTAACCGTTAATTGTTGAAGAAGAAAGGTGGGATGCCTACCGGGGCATCTCCAAGCTTTTATGCTTGAGACTTCTTGAAATATTATCTTGGGGTGCCTTGGGCATCCCCAAGCTTAATCTCTTGTGTCTCCTTAATTCCTTTTATATCTCGGTTTCCTAAATCTCGAGAGCTTCATTCACACCAAACTCAACAAGAACTCGTGACATAAGTTAGTATAAAACAATGCAAAAACCTTATCATTCTGTACTGTAACAAATCACTAAAATTATTATTCAACATTGAATACTAAATGTCTCTACATATTTAATACTCCTATCCTCAAATAGAATCATTAAACAAGCAAGCATAGGCAAACAATGCAAACATAACAGCAATCTGCCAAAACAGTATAGTCTGTAAAGAATGCAAGATTCATCATACTTCCCTAACTCCAAAAATTATAAGAAAAATTCTACACTGTAAAAGATTTATCAGAGCTCATTATGCAAAAAGTTTCAATGTTATATCATTCTCTGACTTTTCTAGGGAATATTGGCAACAGCGGTAAACATTCTGTTTTGAAACAGCAACATGTATACATGCAAAATAAGCATGGTAAAGGCTATCCTTGACATTTTTATTGAAAATATAGATGCAAAACATTATTCTAAATAACAGAAAGCAAATTCTAACAAAATAAAATGACGCTCCAAGCAAAACACAAATCATGTGGCGAATAAAAATATAGCTCCAAGTAAAGTTACCGATGAACGAAGACGAAAGAGGGGATGCCTTCCGGGGCATCCCCAAGCTTAGTTGCTTGGTTGTCCTTGAATATTACCTAGGGGTGCCTTGGGAATCCCCAAGCTTAGGCTCTTACCACTCCTTATTCCATAGTCCGTCGAATCTTTACCCAAAACTTGAAAACTTCAACCACACAAAACTCAAAACAAAACTCGTAAGCTCCGTTAGTGTAAGAAAATAAATCACCACTTTAAGGTACTGTAATGAACTTATTCTTTATTTATATTTGTGTTAAACCTACTGTATTCTAACTTCTCTATGGTTCATACCCTTACATACTAGCCATAGATTCACCAAAATAAGCAAACAACACAATGAAAACAGAATCTGTCAAAAACAGAACAGTCTGTAGTAATCTGTATCAAACGTATACTTATGGAACCCCAAAAATTATGAATTAAATTGGTGGACCTGAGGAATTTGTCTATTAATCATCTTCAAAAAGAGTCAACCTAAAATCACTCTTCTGTAAAAAGTGGCATCTAATCTCGTGAGCGCTAAAGTTTCTGTTTTTTACAGCAAGATCATATAGACTTCACCCAAGTCTTCCCAAAGGCTCTACTTGGCGCTTTATTGAAACAAAAGCTATAAAACATGATTACTACAGTATAATAATCATGTGGACACACAAAACAATAAGGGTAAATATTGGGTTGTCTCCCAACAAGCACTTTTTTAATGCCTTTCTAGCTAGGCATGATGATGGCAATGGTGCTCACATAAAAGATAAGAATTGAAACATAACGAGAGCATCATGAAGAATATGACTAGCATATTTAAGTCTAACCCACTTCCTATGCATAGGGATTTTGTGAGCAAACAACTTATGGGAACAATAATCAACTAGCATAGGAAGGCAAAACAAGCATAACTTCAAGATTTTAAGCACATAGAGAAGAAACTTGGTGTTATTGCAACTCCTACAAGCATATGTTCCTCTCTCATAATAATTTTCAGTAGCATCATGAATGAATTCAATAATATAACCAGCACCTAAAGCATTCTTTTCATGATCTACTTGCATAGAAAATTTACTACTCTCCACATAAGCAAAATTCTTCTCATGAATAATAGTGGGAGCAAACTCAACAAAATAACTATCATGTGAGGCATAATCCAATTGAAAACTAAAATCATGATGACAAGTTTCATGGTTATTTTTATTCTTTATAGCATACGAGTCATCACAATAATCATCATGATAGCAACTTTGTTCTCATAATTAATTGGAACCTCTTCCGAAATAGTGGAATCATCACTAAATAAAGTTGACATTCTTCCAAATCCACTTTCATATTCATCACAATAAGATTCAACATCCTCCAAAATAGTGGGATCAATACTACCTAAAGTTGACACTCTTCCAAACCCACTTTCATCAATATAATCATCATAAATAGGAGGCATGCTGTCATCATAACAAATATTCTCATCAAAACTTGGGGGACAAAAAATATCATATTCATCAAACATAGCATCCCCAAGCTTGTGGCTTTGCATATCATTAGCATCATGGATATTCAAGGAGTTCATACTAATAACATTACAATCATGCTCATCATTCAAAGATTTAGTGACAAACATTTTATAGATTTCTTCTTCTAGCACTTGAGCACAATTTTCCTTACCATCATTCTCATGAAAGATATTAAAAAGATGAAGCGTATGAGACAAACTCAATTCCATTTTTTTGTAGTTTTATTTTATAGACTAAACTACTGATAAAACAAGAAACAGAAAGATTTGATTGCAAGATCTAAAGATATATCTTCAAGCACTCACCTCCCCGGCAACGGTGCCAGAAAAGAGCTTGATGTCTACTACACAACCTTCTTCTTGTAGACGTTGTTGGGCCTGCAAGTGCACAGGTTTGTAGAACAGTAGCAAATTTCCCTCAAGTGGATGACCTAAGGTTTATCAATCCGTGGGAGGCGTAGGATGAAGATGGTCTCTCTCAAACAACCCTGCAACCAAATAACAAAGAGTCTCTTGTGTCCCCAACACACCCAATACAACGGTAAATTGTATAGGTGCACTAGTTCGGCGAAGGGATGGTGATACAAGTGCAATATGGATGGTAGATAAAGGTATTTGTAATCTGAAATTATAAAAACAGCAAGGTAACTAATGATAAAAGTGAGCGTAAACGGTATTGGAATGGTAGGAAGCAAGGCCTAAGGTTCATACTTTCACTAGTGCAAGTTCTCTCAACAATAATAACATAGATAGATCATATAACAATCCCTCAACATGCAACAAAGAGTCACTCCAAAGACACTAATAGCGGAGAACAAACGAAGACATTATGGTAGGGTACGAAACCACCTCAAAGTTATTCTTTCGGATCAATCTATTCAATAGTTCGTACTAGAATAACACCTTAAGACACAAATCAACCAAAATCCTAATGTCACCGAGATACTCCATTGTCACCTCAAGTATCCGTGGGCATTATTATACGATAAGCATCACACAATCTCAGATTCATCTATTCAACCAAAACAAAGTACTTCAAAGAGTGCCCCAAAGTTTCTACCAGAGAGTCAAGACGAAAACGTGTGCCAACCCCTATGCATAGGTTCATGGGCGGAACCGGCAAGTTGGTCACCAAAACATACATCAAGTGGCACATGATATTCCATTGTCACCACAGATAAGCACGACAAGACATACATCAAGTGTTCTCAAATCATTAAAGACTCAACCCGATAAGGTAACTTCAAAGGGAAAACTCAATTCATCACAAGAGAGTAGAGGGGGAGAAACAACATAAGATCCAACTATAATAGCAAAGCTCGGGATACATCAAGGTCGTGCCATAAAGGGAACACGAGAGAGAACACGAGAGAGAGAGAGAGAGAGATCAAAACACATAGCTACTGGTACATACCCTCAGCCTCGAGGGTGAACTACTCCCTCCTCGTCATGGAGAGCGCCTGGACGATGAAGATGGCCACCGGTAAGGGATCCCCCCTCCGGCAGGGTGCCGGAACGGGCCCCCGAGAGGTTTTCGGTGGCTACAGAGGCTTGCGGCGGCGGAACTCCCGATCTATCTTCGTTGTTGATGTTTTTAGGGTACGTGGGACTATATAGGCGAAAGAAGTCGGTTGGGGGGTGCTCGAGGGGCCCATGAGACAGGGGGGCGCGCCCAGGAGGGGTGGGCGTGCCCTCCTATCTCCAGGCCTCCTCGAGGATCTTCTGACGTGAACTCCAAGTCTCTAGGATCATATTCTTCCCAAAAATCATGCTGCCGAAGGTTTCATTCCGTTTGGACTCCGTTTGATATTCCTTTCCTTTGAAATACTGAAACAGGCAATAAAACAACAATATGGACTGGGCCTCCGGTTAATAGGTTAGTCCCAAAAGTAATATAAAAGTGAAAGCCCGTAATCATTCAAAACAGATAATATAATAGCACGAATGCTTCATAAATTATAAATACGTTGGAGACGTATCACAGTACTACCGCTGGCTCGGCAGGGGCCGGAACTAGCCCTATTGTGCTAAGACAAAGAGCGCTGGAACCGCTGGCGCGGTACTACCGCGCCCCTTGCGGTACTACCGCAAGGCAGGGATAGTCAAGCCAGAGGAGGCACGGACATAAAAAATTACATCCGTGACTACTTCCACTAAGTTTAGGTTTATGCAAAAATCCGACACGGTACTACCGCAAGCCCAGCGCGGTACTACCATGTAGGGCGCGGATGTAAAAAGTTACATCCGCCCCTACTTCCGCTCATGCTGTTGTGCTTGGCCAGGGCTTACGGTACTACCGCGCCGAGGGCGCCGATGTAAAAAATTACATCCGCGCATACTGCCGCTCGGGCAGCAGCACCTGACCTGAAACCTAGGGTACTACTGCTTCCATGGAGCGGTACTACTGTGAGCACTTGCGGTACTACCGCGCAGGAAGCCAGTACTACCGCAAGGGCATGCAGTAGTACCGTTCTGGGGAGCAGTACTACCGCCTGCCTCAGAACAACAACATTAGGAGTCTTTCATTTTGCCTAGACAAGGAAAGACGGAGGATGCTCCAAAGAGCCAAAGGAAAGGTGGTGCAAAAAGGAATACATGTGTACGTGAGATTCCACCCAAACCTTTCCAACACGGACCCCGTCTTAATAGTACGGCTTTCCTACGACTTAAATCCACCGAAAAGAAACGTAAAGAAACACCGTCTTCAATAGTCTTCGAGGGACACCAAATCGTCTTGTGTTTAGACATGATATATCTGAAATGCTCAAAGCACACGATTAGTCCCCAAAAGCATTGTCATCAATCACCAAAACAACTAAGGGATAAATATGCCCTTACAGAAAGACCCTTGCATTTCTTTTATTTCAAATGATCCAGGTGGTGAGCAAAGTGAGGCCAACTTATTCAAAAAAAATCCAAGGCCAACTCCAGTGCACATCCCATTTCGTCTGCGTGTGTCATTTGGGTCTAAACGGAAAAAAATAATGACCCAACGTAGCGACCCATCTCATTATTCCGTCCGCTTTGAGTGTGCTTGGACCAATTTCCGCCCCAAATTTGGATCAGATTTAGGGTCAAAGCATACCCAAACCAGACGTTCTACGCGTCCTCCTCGTCCATTTGGGTCTGCTGCAGCGCCCGACCTGAGGTTGGCCCCTCCTCTGCATCTGCTGGCGGCCACCATTTCCTCCTCTTGCGTCGCCTTGCGCCATGGCCTGCCCGAGGCCTACATCGTCACCTCGGCGGCCCCCTTGCTTGCGCCATGGCGCCGCTCTTCGGTCTGTCCGTGAGTCGGGCGGGGACAGCCGGCTTCCCCCCTGCGAGATCTTCCGTGGCGGCCAGCTCCTCCCCTGCAAGCCCAGCGGCTGCTCCCCTCGGGCAGAGCACGCCGATGTCCGTCTACTCCATGCGGCTGCTCCCCTGTGAGGCCGGCAGCTGTTTTTTCTTTAAAAGGTTGTCCTATCCGCTCCAAATAGGTCACTCGCGTTGGATACATATGCTCTCTTTCTTCCGACGCGTTCGTCTATTCGTTGTCCATTTTGCCGACCCAAACGGACAAACTCAGACAAAGATTTATATCTCCCGTTGGAGTTGGCCTAATTGCTTCTCATCCCTTGTTTCACCTACGTGACCTACCCTGCTCCTCTCCTCATCCCCTTCCTCTCGCCGTGCGCCCGATCTCCTCGTCCCGGGCGTTCGATCGTCACATAGCGAGAGATCCCCAAATCTTGTGAACCCTATTTTTCCGCCCACACCATCCAATCTAGGGTCCGCCCTGTCGCTGCGCCTCGTCCCCCGACTTGGATATGGTGCCCCCCTCCAGGGGCGTCCGGAACTTTCGCTACGGGATGCCCCATCTGGACCGCGTTTCACGGTGCGCTCTCTTCAGAACCCTGCAATGCATGCTGCTGGTTCACGGCTGAGCTCCTTAATTAAATCGAAAATAAGTAAATTAACCATGCTGCTGGAGATCTCTTGGCTCTGGATTGAGACTGACATGGATTACTGACCGGGTTGCTCTTTCGGTGCAGATCTGCTTATATATCCATGGTCGTCATGGCAAGAAACATTGCAGTAAAAGGCGAGAATACATGGGGCAAGCCGAATTGGCTCTGCTGCCTCCTTTGTTGCAGTAACTATTTCTGCACCAATGGCGGCAATATGCCATCACCGAAGCCATGGATAGAGCAGAGATGAAGGGGCGAACCTCTTATGGTGTATATACAGCCCACATCCTTAACAACACCACCCATCGGGACGGTTCTATATACAAGAGACACTCTGGTTTTCTAGGTTTATGGCCACTTACCCGACGTGATGAGAGTAAGTCATCCTAATCTCTTCCCTATCATAATCTATAACGTGGTTTGGTTGATCGATTAAAAATGCATTATTCTCTACATTGTTATAGAGAATATATGAATTAGCAAAAAAGTATTTACAGGTTGAATGCTTTATATAAAATTTCTAGATATTAATTTGTTTATATATCATGCATGGTTAAGGTCTTAACACTAGTTCTTTTTAACAAATCAACACTTTTTTGTTGCATAAATATGTGTCAGTTTTACTCATAAACCAACAAGCTCTGACTCATGAAGCTGAAAGACATTATGCTTATTTTTATCATTTTCCCTAAAGTAACACAAATATGTGTTGTCAAATCATAATTATAATTCTACTTCTCGTGAAAATAATTGTCTAATTCATTATTTGTTGAAATAAAATATTCGTAATTTTTTCATGAAGCACAACTCGAGCCAATGATGTCCTCGCAGCCCATGAATTGCTCCCCGAATCGGGAAAAATGTGATATACATTATGCAACTCATATGATGCAGATTTTCTCATTAAAATTGGCTAAAACTAGTACCAATGTCGGCTTGGTACAGCTTTATGGATATATAGCAGTGCGGGATGATCATGATTCATTGCTTAATTATGTTGTCGATCGTAGCAGAGATGATCCCATCATTGTTGATCAGGTGCACATCTTTACATATATGCAATTATATTCAGTATTGGATTCATTTAATAATAAAGCTCGGTGTCTTATGCATAAAGCTAACTGATTGAGATATAAATATTTGTATGTCATACTATAACCATGTAATTAGTGTTTAAGAGTCAAAGACTAGTGAGTCATAAGTTTTGTTGTTGACTTGATATCTTGACTCGACTGGTTGGCACATCAAGCGACTAATGGACTAGTTGCTGATTAACCTCGACTAGTCTTGCCCTTTAAGTGGATTGGTTCAAAATTAGCCCACGGGTTTTTTTTAAAAAATAGGCCATTGCCAGGTTGAATAAAAGTAGGCCTAAGTTCAAGTTCATTCGTTGAACGGTAGTCTCTTCGATGGACCCACACACATTCCCATCTCAAGTCGTCTCGTAGGTGTTGCTAACCTCATCCTTATGCTGACTGTTTTGTTGATCCCTCTACCTATGAGTATGATTAAGGCTGCACCAAGCAACGTTTCTACTCTTTTTCACCGACCAACATTACCGCTTACCGCATCGGCTGCATCCCCTGCCACCTAGTCGGCAGACAACATGGCACATGTGCGACCACATCCGCTTGTTCGCACCGAACGCGTCGTGCTTGCAGATCCTCAGCACGCCCCTACTACATTGCCAGCATGGCATGGCATGGCATGCCATCTTAGTGTCTTACACACTTTTCATCCATATCTGTCCCAAAAAAATGTAGAGCCTGTGTTAGTGCTCTCTCTTGTTATAGGACTAGTGATTGGGACCCGCCATTGCGGGCTGCTAGAAGAAAATTATGCGCACCTCACCTTCATCTCGAAAAAAATTATCACATTACGTGGACATTACAGGCATCTCAAAATGAAAAAGAAAAAGCCTAGAGAAACTTTTCTCGAAAAGAAAAGAAAAAAAGTCTCACTGCCATTTCAAAAAGAAAAAAAATCTAAAAAATAATAAAAAAACATTCTCACGGTGACCAACCAGCATGCGCCATGTGGTGTAGCTGGTTGGCCACTATTCTACCACACCTTAATGGGTTTAATTGTCCTACGGTCTCTGTAGCTATAACTCATCAACTTCTCGAGAACACTAAGGTTCGGTCCCATTGGGCAGCCGAGGAAGATCAAGAGGATTTTACTTGCTGTTTTTTTTTCTTTTTTTCGAAAAGGAGGTATACCCCCGGCCTCTGCATCTCTTGATGCACACATCCATTTATTAAAAAGTATCTCAAAGGTTCCAAGCGGAGGTCTCAATAATAAACAAAGGTTGTACTAAGCAAAGAAAAGCCACAAGCGGCCAAAAATAAAAATCACAACCGGCGCCAGAAAGACTAGGAGACTAAACGTCTATCCTATTATTGGACCGCCATCCAAACCGGTTGTAAGTATCCCGTGCAACCATCTCCCATCGGCTGCACCCAATATCCATACGCTCCCTGTGGTCCGCGCGACTGAGTAATGACCACGTACGGATCCAAGTAGACGCTCGGAAGATGACCTGCAAAAAGTTGGTAATGGTTTGTCTGTTAAATGCAACGTCATTGCGACAATTCCATAGAGACCAAAGTAATGCACATGCTCCCACTCGGATATGTGCCGCGGACTTTGGCTCCACTCGAGCCAACCAGTTATCAAACAAATGTGGTATCGTGAGAGGTGGAGTTATGTTGAATGTAACATGGATAGTTCTCCAAAGCAGTTTAGCAAGTGGACATTTGATAAATAGATGTTCTATTGTTTCATCCTGATCACAAAAGCAACATCTTTTACTTCCTTCCCACTTACGCTTAACTAAATTATCTTTAGTAAGAATGACACCCTTATGCATAACCACATAAAAACTTTTATCTTCAAGGGCACCTTAACTTTCCAAATATGAACCGTCCTCGGGATAGTCCCGGTATTAATCAAATCCGTGTACATGGATTTAACCGAGAAGACACCTGAGCTGGAAAGCTTCCATTGCAAAGTGTCTGGTACATCCGAAAGGTTAACCTCCATTAACCTATGCACAAGATGTATCCACCTCGTCCAACGGTCGCCAATAACAGACCGTCTAAACTGTATGTTAAGTGGAATAGTACCCAACACTGTAGCAACGGAAACCTCTTTCCGTTGCGCAATGTTGTACAGGGATGGATACTGTAAGGCCAGCGGCGAATCTCCTAACCAAGTATCCTCCCAAAATCGAGTATCCCGTCCATTCCCGATGAACCCTCATTTCCGTTACCTTTACCTAACGTAGACATGATTGACATTCGTGCTGCTTATGGATTATAATTTATTTGAGTGATCTATTAGTGAGTTATAGGTATCTAAAGTAAAATCAACCGGCATAATTCTGGAAGCTTACTTCATGTAAGGCAATTACTTAGTACAATAATTTATTTTCTTTCCTTCAATGCATATGAGGGTTCATACCATGAATTATCCAAACACACTAAATTTGTTGGCACATAAACTAAATACCCTTCTCTCTTGTTGTCATAAGTGAAACAGTATTCTTCACTTTTATAGGGCCTCTTTAATAGAAAGGATTTCCAATAGATTTTTGAAGGATTCTAGTCCGAGCGAAAATTCTTCCTACCTCAGGGTTGCAAATTATAGGATTTTTTCTCTCTCTTAGGATTCATTTGCACTATAATTCATTAAAAATCTATCCACTCCAACATTTTAGGAAAAAAAATTATGCTTTTCTTGTCCACAATCAAACATTCTTTCAGTCCTCTTATACTCAAGATGGCACAACACTGTAATTTGTGCTTTGGTGTTACCACGTTTTGGGAATCCTGCAATCAAACAGGTCAAACATTTGAGGTGGTTGTACTTTGATGATCTCATTTGCATCATTGTATGGATTCATTTATGCAAATGCATGTTATATAATGATGGGGTTGACCTTGCATATATTAGGCAAGTTTGTGGTTAATTATCTTGGCATGATTTAGTTGTGTTATATATGCAACTGGATTATATTTGTTGACAAAATATCCCAAATTATTTTGTTTTCGAGGGTTTAGATTTTATGCTATCATTTATCTTAGATCTATTGTTTGGCTAGAAAGAAAAGTGATATTTCTTACTTTACATGAGGAGCTACTAAATAATAATGGTTTTGCAGGGTTCTTTTATTGGGATGACTGGCCCTAAGCGATACATCGCAATGCTAGCCCCTGTTCTAGTTGAGTTTGACACGAGGATCAAGAAAGGAGATCAATAAGAGGATGATCTACAACTAATTGATGGTGCAATAGAGTATGGCAATCTATGCCCATCTGAATACCCATTCACAGATCGTATTAATGGCGATTGTGGCACGGTTGACATCACTTTAGCCCTCGTTCGTTGGGCATTTGAGGCCACAATAGATGTTGCCGTATCAAAAGTGCAGAGTAGATTCGATTTATCTCTCAGTTCGTTTGTTTTTATTATGGATGGGTTGCATGAGATTCAACTCTTTCGTGGCAGTATTGGTGAGTCGTGTGGCTTAAGAAGAAGACATGTGATCGCTGTAAAGGAGAATACTTGGATGCATTTGAAGTTCAAGGTAGGTCAGAGAAGTTGTAAAAATGATGGTGATCTTGATCGCCATTGTTCCTTCAAAGCAAAAAAAAAAAAACACGGGTATGATTGTGAACAAATCATGCTTGAGCTTGCCTCTATCTCAGTGAAGGTGACTTGGTCGAATGTGCGAACTGCTCTGAATTATAAGTCAACAACCGTCCAGTAATTACATCAAGGAATTAACAAGGAAAGAAAATACACAACGACCAATGTGCAAATGTAAAGCACTCTTTCATATTTGAACTTAGTTATGTTATTTGATCTTGCACTGGATTTAACTCTACAAGGCACTAGACAAATGCACACTTACTTTTTTTTTGTCGATGTCACGTTATTTGATCTGGCACTGTATGTATGTCTATTTGCTACTAGTCCCTCCGTTTCTAAATATAAGTCTTTTTAGAGATTTCAATATAAACTACATACGAATGTAAGTAGATATATTTTAGAGTGTAGATTCACTCACTTTGCTTCGTATGTAGTCCCTATTGGAATCTCTAAAAATGCTTATATTTAGGAATGGAGGGAGTAGTTACTAATTTTGTGCTGGAATGTCTGTGTCTTCTCTGTTTCTATGAGAAGCATATTTTCTGCAAATACTCTGAGAATGCCTGATCATATCTCCTTTGGAAGTTGTATTGATTTCATTGTTGTACGACATGCACTCTTTTTTTGACAAGTTTGACAGATTTGCTGCAACAAATACTAGAAAAGTGGGATTCATTGTACGAAGTAGATAGGAGGCGCTGCTTGAGAGATATTGTATGAAAGAAAATCTGGAGACCTCAGAAAAAGAAGAAAGAAATGCAACCAAGATGGTCTAGTCGTGTATCATTCCAACCAAGCTTTTAGTTCCATTCATACATGCGACAAAATCCGAAATTCAGAGGTTCGGTGAAGACCTAATCATCATTCCAACCAAGCTTTTAGTTCCATTCATACATGCGACAAAACCCGAAATCCAGAGGTTCGGTGAAGATCTAATCATCATCTTATCAATGAAGATGGGCCATGAGTATGAATCTTTAGGTCCTCTTTGATTCGGCGGGAATAAGAAAAACATGGGATTAGAGTGGAATGTCGTCTTAAATCCTACAGGATTGTACGAGTGTTGGATTGTGCATAGAAAAAACGCAGGATTCTTTCAAAGAGGTTTGAGTGGATGAGATGTTTCCTATGAAATCTAGTGCAAATGAATCATATGAAAAAATTCCTATGGTTTACAATTCTACGAATCAAACAACCAAGATAGGAAAAATTCCTAAAAGTTAGAATTCTCCAAAATTCTTTTGAGAATTCTTTGAATCAAAGAAGCCCTTAATGTAGCCAAAAAACGGTGGATTGGTCGTCAAAAGCATGATGCATGTTAATACATTGTTGGTAGATTCAATCTGCAGCCTGGAGCCAGGCAAACACAAAAGGAACTGCTGCTACGGTACATCAGACGCATGGAGCACACGCCACCCGAGGTCCGCCGCATCGTCTGTTACTGAGGATTGGATTTTGACACTGGAAGAGCTGAAACGCTAGCTTGCCCAGACAAACAGGTGCCACGACGATGTGTCCGCAGATGAAAGTCCGCCGTCCTACAAGTACACATGGCTATGTAGCATAATTTATGGTAAGCATCCACCGTGCAGTATTTGAAGCACATTGTCTCCTCGTCAAATGGATCAATTTTGCTAATCTGAGGTCAGCTCTTGTTTGTATTTTTAGTTCTCCCTTTGTCTCAAAACAAATGTCGCTGATTTAGTGCAAAATTGGTACATTTTTTGACTGTGAACTTTTCAAATTCATAAACATTTTTTATATCCATGTAAAAAAAACAGCAATTGTTGGTATTTTTTTGAACGAGCAATGAATGAGCAAGGCCTTTCCAAGATAATCTGAAGGGAATTGTTGCTGGGCAGGCCTTCACATCATGCACAGTGTGAGCTTTGCTCTTAGGCTGGGCGAGCCATGGCCACCTTTTGCCTTAACGTAGCTCCGCCTCTGCATGCCAACTAGATGTGAATCCTGTTAGAGTTATAATATAAGTCATGTACCCCTTTGTATTTATCCCGTTGTATAAGGAGTTTCCTGTATATGTTCCACACCTGTACATGTATATATATCGGCCTATGGCCTCATGGGAATACAAGTTGCTTATTCCTACCATGGTATTAGAGCTAGGTCAATTTTTTACACGCCGCAACTCGTGTGATTGATCCTCCCGTGGCGCCGCGGCTGCTTCTCTCTCCGCCGCCGGTTCCCCACGTCTGCTCCAGCTGCTGGTTCCCACGACCGCTCCACTCTTTCCTCGATCGAAGACTGTCGACACGAAACCAGTCTCCTCTCTGCTCGACGCGAAGCCGCCGGGAATCGACGCTGCCCGCCCGCTCGCTTCTTGCCCGACTTCTACTCGAGCTCGGGTCGAAGCCCCCGCCTATTCCGCTCGTATCAAAGCCCGCTCGGATCGGCCTGCCCCTTTATCTCCCAACTGGATCGGCCTGCCCCGCCCTGTCTTCCACTCGAGGCGCCTGAACCGCGAGTACTGCCCCAGATCGAATCCTCCCACCTGGATCGCGAGTTCAGCCCCAGACCGAAGTATCCTCCCGCCCGGATCTCTGCTGCCAGCCGTCGTTCTTGCGGATCTCTGTTGCCAGCCGCCCCATGATCCTGACGCTTCACGATCCCGTCCAGTTCCCGATTGGACGTTGTGGTCTCATCCCTGGTGCTCGTCTCGGATTCTGCTGCTTTCGGATCTCTGTTAAAAAAATGTCTGCTGCACCGGGTTATGTTGCTGTCCCTCGTTGTCCGGTGATCTTCGATGGTACTAACTACACCGAGTTCACTGGCTTCATGTGCATTCACATGCGTGGCATTCGTCTCTGGGGTGTTCTTTCTGGCGAGGTCTGCTATCCGCCACGTCCGGTTCCTCCGGTTGCCCCTACTCTGCCGACTCCACTGGTTCTTACTACGGATGCTAATCAGGCCGCCAAGGATGCGGCTAAGCTTGCGGATGAGGCTGTTGATCGTGCTTATGATGAGAGGGTTTTTGGCTTATGAGGAGGCTCTTCAGACGTATCATGGTGCTCTGTCTGTTTACACCCAGTGGCTTGATGATGATGCTCGTGCTGCAACTGTTCTCACTCTAGTGTTCTGCCTCAGTTTGCATCTGAGTTTCTTGGTCTTCCTACTGTCTTTGAGATGTGGACCTGTCTTCGTCAGCGCTATGAGCCCTCTGGTGATGCCCTATATCTTTCTGTGGTCCGTCAGGAGCATGCTCTTCAGCAGGGTGCGTGACTCTACTGTTGATGACTTCTATGCACAGAGTTCTACTATCTGGCACCAGCTTGATTCTCTCTGCAGTGCTGGTTGTCGTACTTGCCCCTGTTGCCAGGCTGTCCAGGCCAATTTGGAGTTTTGTCATGTCTACGAGTTCCTGTCTCGGCTCCGTAAGGAGTTTGAGCCTCGGCGTGCTCTGTTGTTTGCTCGTGGCCGTATTTCTCTCATGGAGGCACTTTCTGAGATTCGTGCTAAGGAGACTCGCTTACGTGGTGCTGGTTTGCTGGAGGTTCCCTCTGTGCTCGCTACTCGGGCTTCTTCCATGCCACCTGCTGCACCGACCCCTTCTCGCTCGAGTGCTCCACCGCTCTTGCCCACTCCTTCTGGAGGCTCAGGTCGCCCCCGTCCACATTGCGACTACTGCAACAATGATGGTCATATTGAGTCTCAGTGCTACATGAAGAGGAAGCACCTGCGCAAGGCGCGATCACCATCTTCAGGGACTTCGTCATCTACCTCGACAGCTTCAGCCATTGCTTTGACTGAACAGGATATTCTATGACTTAAGCGTCTGCTCGCGGCTTCAGGTTCTTCTTCGATGGGTACTATTGGTTCTGTGACTGATGCTTCCCGCACTGAGCAACCACCCTCTACACAGTCAGGTACATCCCCATGGGTTCTGGAGTCTGGAGCTTCTTTTCATATGTCTTCTCATTCTTCCACTTTGTCCTCTCTTCGATCGTTGGATTCTCCTATTCATGTCCTCACTGCTGATGGTACTCCACTTTCTGTCGTTAGTAGAGGCAATCTTACCACTCCTTATTCTGTTCCTAATGTTGCTCATGCTCCTCGACTTACCATGAATCTGTTTTCTGCTGGTCAACTTACTGATTCTGGTTGTCATGTCATCCTTGATGTTGACTCTTGCTCTGTTCAGGACCGTCGCACGCACACTCTGGTTGGGGCTGGCCCTCGCCGCCGTGATTCTCAGGATCTTTGGGAGTTGGACTGGCTTCATGTTCCTTCCGCTGCCACCACTATCGCCAGTTCCTCTGCTTCAGTCGCCTCCGTTACTGGTTCTTTCAAGCAGTGGTATCATCGACTTGGTCATCTGTGTGGTTCTCAGTTGTCGTCTTTAGTTCATCGATGTCTTCTGGGGTCTGTCTCAGGAGATGTCTCTTTAGAGTGTCAGGGTTGTTGTCTTGGCAAGCAGATTCAGTTACCATATTCACATAGTGAGTCAGTGTCTAAGCGTCCTTTCGATTTAGTCCATTCTGATGTATGGGGTCCGGCTCCTTTCGCTTCGAAAGGTGGTCATAAATACTACATTATTTTCATAAATAATTTCTCTCGTTACAGATGGCTTTATTTCATGACTTCTCGTTATAAGTGTTGTCTATTTATAAGTGTTTTGCTGCCATGGTTCATACTCAGTTCTCTTCCCCCATTCATGTTTTTCGTGCTGACTCTGCTGGCGAGTATATCTCTAAGATGTTGCGTGGTGTTCTTGCTGAGCAAGGGACTCTCTCTCAATTCTCTTGTCCTGGTGCTCATGCTCAGAATGGTGTGGCTAAGCGAAAGCATCGTCATCTTCTTGAGACGGCTCGTGCATTGATGATTGCTGCCTCTCTCCCGCCTCATTTTTGGGCTGAGGCTGTCTCCACCTCCACCTATCTTATCAATCTACAACCTTCCGATGCTCTACAGAGTGGTGTTCGCTTCGAGCGTCTTTTTGATCGTTCTCCCGATTATTCGATGCTTCACTTGTTTGGTTGTGTTTGCTATGTTCTTCTTGCCCCTCGCGAACGCAACAAACTGACCGCTCAGTCTGTTGAGTGTGTCTTCTTAGGCTACAGTGATGAGCATAAGGGCCATCGCTGTTGGGATCCTATCGGTCGTCGGATGCGTATCTCTCGAGATGTGACTTTTGATGAGTCTCGTCCCTTCTACCCACGCCCATCTTCCTCGACCTTTTCTGTGGAGGATATCTCTTTCCTCACTTTTCCTGACTCACCTATCACCCTCTCGAGCCTGTGCCTATTCGTTCCACTCCCTCTGATTCTCCACCTCTAGTCGATTTGCAACCACCATCTTCCTCGGTCTCCTCGCCTAGCATGTCACCGGATTCTACACCTTCATCTCCGGTGACTTCTTCGTCGCCACCCCCGATTCTACCTTGGTGATTCCTCCTTCTATTGTTCCATCTTTCCCTCAGCATTACACTCGTCGTTCATGACTTGTGGATGCCTCTGTGGATGTGTCGTCATCTTCCTCTCAGCCTACTTATGGCTTGCGTTCTCATCCTCGTCCGCCTGTTGATCGCTTTGGATTTCACACCGCTGGTGTTGCTGTTCTTGAGCCGACTTCTTATCATCAGGCTGTTGTTCATCCTGAATGGCAGTTTGCGATGGTAGAGGAGATTGCTACTCTTGAACGCACTGGTACCTGGGATCTTGTTTCTCTTCCTCCCGGAGTCCGTCCCATCACTTGTAAGTGGGTCTACAAGGTTAAGACTCGCTCACTACAAGAAATCTGTTAATCCATGACGGATTTCTCATGACGTTCTCATATACCGTCATAGAAACCGTCATGGATCTACAATATGCGAATGGGCCTCGAGACGATTACACCATTGTGATGGACATCGATGTACTGTCACGAAAATCATCATGGATCAACTAGCTGGGTCTAACTTTTTTTTCTCTATACACCATTTGGACCGTCACGGGTGGCTCCTGCTGTGTATGCCATTTTGTTTGGCCTACATGTCAGTCGAATGCAACAGAGAGAAGTGTAAAAGAACAGAGCGCGCGCGAGAAGGGCAATTTTAAGTCGCCAGCGCGGGGAGTGAAAAATTTCAAGCCAGCCCATTTAACTGCAGAGTCCAGACCAGCCTAACCCTAATTACCCTTCTCCCGTCCCCTTCCATACCATCCATCAGTCGCCGCCGCCACTCCACCTTCCCTCCTCGCATCTCTTCATGTCGCCGCTGGCGGCGCTGGCGCTGAACCACCCTGCGCCAGACCCCTCCCATCTATCCCGCACCGGATCCCTCCCCATCTACCCCACTCCGTGACTTTTTCCATTCAGATCGCGCCCTCGAGCTGCGGCGACCCAGTCCTGCCTCTCGAGCTGAGGCGGCCGCGGTCGCGGTAGGACCGACTGCCGGGTTTGGAACCCCTCGAGGTCGCCGGCGGCGCGCACGGATCCAGATCCACCCGGCGGCGAGCCAACATGAGTGAGGAATCACCCCCCTGCCCACATCCAGATCCATCGGGTTTGAGTTCTTACAGGGCTTCTTATTTGGTTTGCGGGATCTGCAGGTCAGTCTCGTGGGGATGGTCAGCGGCAACGCGGAGCTAAACACCGACGTGCCCTTCACGCTGGACGACGGCATCAGCAGCATCAATTTCATCAGATGGTGAGTGCAGCTCGTCAAATGGCTTTCTTTTCCTTGAGTTCCAGATGTATTTTAGGGGTACAGTTTTAGGCTTTTGTTTGGATTCCATTGTTGGATGTTCGCTATGGGATTTGTCCACTACTGCAACTTGAAACTTCACTAGATTGAAATATTGGTTGTTAGTACGACAGTGCAAGAAATCTAATAATGGGAATTAAAACTGCAGGTTCTTAACCATCTCTAATTAATTCAGAAATTATGTACACTGCAATTGTTACTTTGCATTTCACTTCCTATTATGGATGGGAGTACATCTTCCATCTTGCTGTACTTATTGTTTCCACTAGCGCTGTCGTATACTTTCCATGGCGCAGCTCCACTGGGAGCTGTCACCTCCGGCCTCCAGTCAGTTTTAGTCATGCCACTAGCACCGCCGTATGCTTTCCACATCGCTGCTCCACCGGGAGCTTCACCTCTGGCCTCCTGTTTGAGAAGGTGCAATTTTGGTAGTTGCAGCAACGCCATGGTCAACGGTGGTCCAGGATAATGCAGTGCAGCACTGCTTTCTCACATTCACCCACTATGCAATATGTGCAACCTGCACCCTTCCACGGATAATCTTTAGGATACTAACTCACTGACACTTCTATTTTGGTAATCTCATCATGATATATAGCTTTTGTTTGATGCTCTTTTTGAACTATGCCATAAGCCTCTACAAAGACGAATTGATTGTCTTTTGATAGATCTTCTGCTCCATGGTTGTTTACGGTGCAAGCTCAAGCACTCATATAGCTGTTTTTTCCTTCATTGTCTTCATAACAATCATTCTTAATTGGTTATGTCAGTTTTAGTTCCATGCTTACAACTGTATTAGCTGGTCCAAAGTTTTCTTCCTACAGTTTTTTATTTTGTCTCAGTATACTCAGTACCACACAAGAGTTGACTGAAAGTTCTCTACTAGCCAAGTTCTTTCTTTTGTCTCGGTATCCTCAATACCACACAAGAGTAGTTGACTGAGTTCTCTACTATGTCCATGATGTTTCTGTACTTGGAGCACATATTATTATAATAATGCAATCTCTGTGATGATATAATCAAGTAAGAGAGATGCACTGTAAGTGTATGTGGTAATCTACTACTCTCCATGTACTTCCTGAAATTGTACTGAAATATTTCCTTATGTCCCAAAGTTTCATTTGATTCTAGATTTATGTTAAGTAAAAAAAACATTTGGAAATGATTCTGATTTGTATGTATACATTCAAATTTAAGGTGCTAAATTGTTCTTCTCTGGGGAATTGCTACAAAATCTATACCGAAATAATTTCAAGTCCAGGACTGGAGATGATCTTCTTTTGTTCCAGTTCTTATGTATATATGTAACAGTTTATCTGTAGTAGGCTGATATGTTCAAACCAATTTTCTAGCCTATTGATACTTTAAGGATAACGGCATCATGCCGGTGCAAGGTAAGCACCGTGTCTCTTCCTCCAATTATCCCATCCATAGCATATCACTATGGCATATGTCTAATGAAACCACACGGAAAAAAAACCATGGACTCAGCTTGGAGGTGCTTCATGTGCCATTTTGTTAAGTAGGACGTCATGATTTAGAATAGTATCCGACCAGGTGAGCTCATAGTGTTTTGCATTTATTAAATAGTCCATGCATTGTTGACATTAATGAGGTATATCTGTTCATTGGGAGAGCGCTTACTTAGTGCATGATGCATCTCTGTCCTTTTTCTAAGGATTATTTCTTCCAAACATTCCAATCTTTACATGTTCAAGGCTCCGATCTCATCTAATATTGTTATGCCGTTGGTCCTCAAATATTTTATCATGCAAGTTTTGTGGCTACAACTAAACTAAATGTCGGTGAAGATATGTTATTGTTACCCATCAAGTACTAACTAGCCTTCTGTTTCACCATGTCCTGTAACTATTGTTGAATTAATTTGTTGAGAAATTCCCATTATTTCTTGCAAAGAATCATGATTATTGATCATATGAAAAAGTAGAATAGCAGCTAGTTTGATGCAATTTATATGTTTCTGTAGTAAGTTTTATTTCAGAAAGGAGGTGCGTGTTGGTACTCTTTAATTGCATCTATTCTATCTGTTACTGCTCGCTGTTAAAGTTGCAAGCCAGGTAAAAATTAGCTTTACACAACTACTTTTCGTACGTTTGAAGATTATTGTTACTCAAAGTACTGCTAGATTGTAGTTACTATGTAGATGTCGCTCAGAATTATTTTTTTCTTAACTGATCACATTGTACTACGTATTTCTGGTACCTATATTTATATCAGTTTTGTACCTGGTTTTGTGAAGTGACGTGCAACCTATCACACCCATGTGTTCTATTTTTTATCGGCCGGGTTTCCCCATGTGTTCGTGAAAGGGCGAAACAACTATTTTGAGATTCATTTGCAATAAAACAAGCTATGTGTTTAAGTGTTTTAAATAGTAAACCTTGATAGCTTATTATTGAATCTTAGTATTTGTCAATCATGCAGTTTGTTTATATACAACTATTTTGTAAAAATAAAGTTCACTAATATTTGTTCAAATAACTAGCCCGGTCAGGTGCATGGGTTGATGAAATAGTTGTTTTGAGGTGCACAGATTGATGACTAACTAGTTTTTTTAACATGACCTTGAACTTTCTATGTTTGGATGATAAAATTTCACATTTATAGAACATTCTTTCTAAATTGTATATAGCCTGCTTTTTTATATTCTGTTGCCCACGTTTTTATGGTACCCTAATATGGTAGTGGTGTCCCTCCGATGATAGCTTGGAAAATAAACTAATACTATTACTCTAGATTCATATGGGAGTTTGCTGTTATAACTTATTATAATTTTGTACGTTTTTGGATTCTATGCAGGTTTGGCGGTTAGTCCGTGTTACTTGAGATTGAAGTTTTTTAGCAGGAATTACTTGGGTCCGTAGCACTTCCTGGAGAAGTGGTGGTGATGCAGACTAAAATCTGCTAGTAGGACATTTTTTCATGGAAGCCATGTTACTCAAAAAATATATGCTCATAGCGCTTTCTAGATATGCTTGTGTTTTGATATTTGTAACCAAAATAGATTGTTGGAACTTTGTATTGTCATGTGAATAAATGTTATTTTTGAATGAATATAATTTGGGTGTCTTGTTGTAAATTGTGTCGCATCAAGAAAACAGGCTGGACTATAGAAGGGGCTAACGTGTTGGACTAAAAAAATTGGTAGGCTAATGGGTAGGACGAAAATAAATAGCTAATGGGTTGAACTGGACAGAAATTATTGGGCCAAAACCCTAATTGGGCTGGTTACTGCATGGGCCACGTTGGCCTCCACGTCAGATCCACATAGATGCCATGTCAGGTTTGCGTTGCTACCAGGTCATATAAAACGGTGACGGATTGTTCCGTCATGGCCTAGTTTGGGCTGGGCAGGCCTGGGGCAGATCCATGACGGCCGAGAACCGTCATGGAAGATGCGATGTCAAATTATGACGCGATATACATGACGGATTTCAAATC
The DNA here is from genome assembly GCF_002162155.2 of Triticum dicoccoides. Classification (NCBI taxonomy): domain Eukaryota; kingdom Viridiplantae; phylum Streptophyta; class Magnoliopsida; order Poales; family Poaceae; genus Triticum; species Triticum dicoccoides. The sequence continues at coordinate 26,926,563 of NC_041389.1, read as the reverse complement.
TGTCAAGGATGGGTACGCATGACAGTTTTTGGCTGATCCGTGACGGACAAGTACCGTCATGTATTAACAAGTTTCTTGTAGTGGCTCCGATGGTTCTCTTGAGCGTCACAAAGCTCGTCTTGTGGCTAGTGGTTTTCAGCAGGAGCATGGTCGTGATTATGACGAGACTTTTGCTCCTGTGGCCCATATGACCACTATTCGTACACTTCTTGCTGTTGCCTCTGCACGCCACTGGTCTATATCTCAGCTTGATGTTAAGAATGCCTTTCTTAATGGTGAGCTGCGTGAGGAGGTGTACATGTAGCCACCACCTGGGTATTTTGTTCCTGATGGCATGGTATGTCGTCTTCGTTGCTCTCTCTATGGCCTTAAGCAAGCCCCCCGCGCCTGGTTTGAGCGTTTTGCCTCTATGGTCGCTGCCGCTGGTTTTTCAGCAAGTGCTCATGATCCAGCATTGTTTATTCACCTTTCTCCTCGTGGTCGGACTCTTCTTCTTCTCTATGTTGATGACATGATCATCACTGGGGATGAGCCCGAGTATATTGCCTTTGTAAAGGCCCGTCTTAGTGAGCAGTTTCTTATGTCTGATCTTGGACCTCTTCGCTACTTTCTTGGAATTGAAGTCTCTTCTACCTCTGATGGCTTTTTTATATCCCAGAAAAAGTATATCCAGGATCTTCTTGCTTGTGCTGCTCTTACTAATGAGCGCATTGTTGAGACTCCTATGGAGCTTAATCTTCACCTCTGTGCTACTGATGGTGATCCTCTCCCTGACCCGACGCGTTATCGTCATCTTGTTGGCAGTCTTGTCTATCTAGTTGTCACTCATCCGGACATCTCTTATCCGATTCATATTCTGAGTCAGTTCGTCTCTGCTCCCACATCAGTTCACTATAGTCATCTCCTTCGTGTTCTCTGATATCCTCGGGGCACAATCTCTCACCGTCTATTCTTTCCTCGCTCCAGTTCTTTACAACTTCAGGCCTATTCGGATGCTACGTGGGCTAGTGATCCTTCCGATCACCGTTCACTTTCTGCTTACTGTGTTTTTCTTGGTGGTTCTCTCATTGCCTGGAAGACGAAGAAACATATTGCAGTTTCCCGTTCGAGTGCCGAGGCTGAGTTGCGAGCAATGGCTCTTTTGACGACAGAGGTGACTTGGTTACGATGGTTACTTCAGGATTTTGGTGTTTCTGTCACTACATCGACTCTGCTCTTATCTGACAGTACAGGTGCTATTGGCATTGCGCGCGATCCTGTGAAGCATGAGCTCACCAAGCATATTGGTGTTGATGCTTTCTATGTGCACGCTGGTGTGCATGATCAGGTTATTGCTCTTCAGTATGTGCCTTCCGAGTTACAGTTGGCGGATTTCCTGACGAATGCCCAGACTAGAGCACAACATGGCTTTTATCTCTCCAAACTCAGTATTGTTCACCCACCATGAGTTTGAGGGGGGGGGGGGTGTTAGAGTTATAATATAAGTCATGTACCCCTTTGTTCATCACGTTGTATAAGGGGTTTCCTGCATATGTTCCACACCTGTACATGTATATATATCGGCCTATGGCCTCATGGGAATATAAGTTGCTTATTCCTAACAAATCCATCACCAATAGCTACAGCAGAACTAGTTGTTCAATCATTGTGTTCATCAGAAGTAGCTACTCTAGCATGCTACAAATCCTACACAATCCATAGTATTCATCATTATCATACTACTCAATATACACAGATCTAGCACAAATAGATACCACTACATCAAAATCTAGCATCGGCTCAAAGATCAATGCATGAATGAACCGTACCACATGCTTGCAGTTGCACATCTAACCCTACGACCACATCCTCTCGGATCTAGCTTGAACGAACATAGAGAAAGAGGTCATTGAACTCACAGAGGCCATGGTTGCAGCTCGGGGTGATGCGGGAAGGGTCAGAGAAGTTGAGGACATGAGTCGCCGCCATCGTCGACCGCCGGCCAGTGAAGGAGCTCCACTTACCTCGTCGTCGTTGCCGATGCACACCGGCGGGAAAGATCGAAAGGGGGGGAGAAGGGTGGCGGGCTTTTGGCGGTGAGAGGATGGGGGCTAAATAGAGCGACCGAATCGGCGGGAGGTGAGCCGAAATCCTCCCGCCAATTTTTTGAAGACGCGCACGAGCTTGCGCCATCTCCCTGCCTTGCACGAGCCTCGCTTTGGAAAAACTACTGACCTGGGCATAGGTCGCGGGCTGGGCTGGGAGTGCTTTAAAGTTAATGCCATGCAGGCCGAACAGTATATACAGGCCAACCAAACAGGCCGATTCAATCCCGCGCGGGCCTAATTGGCCCAAATGCGGGTAACCAAACGCGTCCATAGTACATCTTCAAGTACGTCCTCTTGATCAGGTCCTATATTTGTTTTTTAGGATACCATATTGGTCATTTGACTCTTTTACCTGTGACCTCATGTAGTAAAATTAAACAATACATTAATTGTTTTAGTACCTATTTTACGATGAGCGTCTTGAATAAAAACAAAATAGCACTTCTACTACATAATCTTAATAAATGATACAAATCTAAACTCACACAACTCTAATAGAGTTGAATAATAAATACTCCATTGTAAACAAATATAAGACGTTTTAGATCAGCATACACATTTTTTGTGGAGCCATTTATTTGTTTTCTGTGGCAACACACGTACTTTCAACTTTGCAACCAAAGTTCGAATATGAAACAATTGATTTACTTTTGCAAGTTCGACCAAGTTACCTTCACTGAGATAGAGGCAAGCTCAAGCATGATTTGCTGATAGTCGTACCCATGTTTTTTCGCTTTGAAGGAACAATGGTGATCAAGATCATTTTTACAACTATTTTGTCCTACTTTGAACTTCAAATGCATCAAAGTATTCTCCTTTACAGCAACCACATGTCTTCTCAAGCCACACGACTCACCAATACTGCCACGAAAGAGTTGGATCTCATGTAAACCATCCATAAGGGGAACACACGAACTGAGAGATAAATCAAATCCACACTGCACTTTTGATATGACAACATCTATTGTGGCCTCAAATGCCCAACGAACGAGGGCTAAAGTGATGTCAACCGCGCCACAATCGCCATTAATCCGATCCGTGAATGGCTACTCAGGTGTGACTAGATCGTGGTACTCCATTGCACCATCAATTAGTTGTAGATCATCTTCTTGCTTTCCTTTCTTAATCCTCATGTCAAACTCAACTAGAACAGGGGCTACCATTGTGATTCCTCGCTTAGGGCCGGTCATCTCCAAAATAGATGACCTAACTATGTACTAATTTTGTACTAAAGTTAGTACAAAGTTGAGTGATCAAATTTGGAACGGAGGGAGTATGATATATCGACAAATTTATATATCCAAATAAAGCATGATACTTTTTGCTAATTCATAAATTCTTTATAACAATCCAGATATTTATTGCCTTTTTTTAAAATACAATAATGCATTTTAAATCAATCAACCAAACCATATACTCCCTCCGTTCCAAAATAGATGACCCAACTTTGTGCTAACTTTAGTATAAAGTTGGGTCATCTATTTTGGAACGGAGGGAGTAGCTGTTAAGCATCCTAAAAATAAAATGAAACACGGTATAGAAGAGATCAAGATAACTTACTCTCATCACGTTGAGTAAGACGCCATAGCTTTAGAAAACCATAGTTTATCTTGTATATAGAACCATCCCGATGGGTGGTTTTCTTAAGGATGTTGGCTTCAAATACAGGATAAGAGGCATGCCCAACAAGGAATTGCTTCGTTCGCCCCTTCATCTCTGATCTGTTCATCCCCTTGGTGATGGCAAATTGTTTGCCTTTGGTGGCATAGATGGAGGTGCAGAAATAATTACTGGCACAAGGGAGGACGCGGAGCCAATTTGGCCTGCCCCAGTTATTCACTCCTTTTACTGCAATGTTGCTTGCCAGGACAAAGGATGCATAAGCAGATCGGTCAACAAAGAGCAATCTTAGAACCCAGTCATTATTCCGTGTTAGTCTCATTCCAGATCCAAAAATCTCCAGCAGCATGGTTCTGACGAGAATAATCTACAGAAGGCCAAAACACACTGTAAAAAACGGTACAGATTATGGCATGAGTGGAGCATCCCGGCTTATTCAACATTTTTAGCCCAATAAATCTAGAATTTCTACTCAATACTTGACGGTCCAAATAGATAAAACATGACAAAAACTACAAATGACAATACCAAAATGTCAGAATTGTCCTGCACATTCACACATACAACTGAAAACAAAATCTCTAAATCTTCTATTTAAGCTCGGGTCTAAAGTATGGCACATCGCGATATACTGGACACATACACATGATACGGAATGTCAAAAAGACAAGAACCACCGCCGGCTGCCTGAAGCCCTGAACCTCACCTGAATCGGGGGTGACAAGCCTGTAGCGCGGCGGCTGCCGCCGGGACAGGGCCGCCGGGGCAGGTGCGAGGCCGGATTGCAGGAGCAGGCCGGGGGACGGCGCGACGCGGGCTGCGGCAGGAGAGCGGCAGAGGTGCGTGACAATGGAGCGGGATCAGCAGGTAGCGGTGCCGGCGCACAAGACGGCGGCAGCCTATCAACGCGGCGGCGGAGGCGCGTGCATCGTGGCTCTGGCTAGCTGCCCCGATTGCGCGTGCGGTCTGCCTTTGCCTTGGGCCTTGTTGTGCCACTGGCTGTCAGCAAGAAGGGCCCATTAAAAATAGTGCTGAATTGTCTTCAAGGCCTAATGGATCATGTAGCACACAGCTGGGCCGGCCCATTAACGTAGAGCAACAACTATGCAAGGGCTGCCCTTTATCTCAAAAAAGAAAAATGCAAGGGCTACCTACCCCTACCCCTTGCACGGCTCCCGCAAGAGTCACTTTTTTCCTCACAAAAGTCACTTTCTTGACATACGAGCGCGGGAAGTGGTGCGCTCATATGATTTTTTTTCTAAACGCATTTTTCGGTTTTAGAAGTTTTTTTTTCTCTTTTTGGTTTTTGTTTGGTTTTCTCTACTTCCAAAGCAAAAAAAAATCATTTTGTTTCTTGCGAATCACAGCTATGCTTCTCAGAAAAAGTTGTGCTTCCACGAGAAGCACATATTTGATTTCAAGATAAATACAATTGTGTTTCTCGAAAAGGAAAAAAAATATGCTTTCCAGAAACATATTTGCTTCAATGGAAGCACAACTCTGCTTCTCGAAAAGGGATTTGTGCTTCCACAAGAAGCACAATTTTTTTGTCATGGAAGTATAATTTTATGATGCCATTAACAAGTTAAGCAAACTTAACTCAGCTTAAGTGATTGGTTATTGAGATAAGTAGGTGATCAACTCAAGCTGACATTGATATTAAACCATTAGGATCCTGAGATCTCAGCTGCCGGATCAGTTTTGAAAGGGTGTTTCTCTCATGGGAGAAGGCGAGTAGAATGGTTGTGTCGTGATAGTGATAGTATACATCCAGGGTTAACAATGCCAGCTGGAATCTTGTCTTCTAGCATTGAGACATAAGCCACAACGCCTTGAAATATAAACAGGAAACCTGTTACTTTTTTTGTTGCCGAAAATAGTTTTGTATACTCTGAACGTAATACAATTGGAATTTTTTATTTACTTATTTTTGGAGCTTGTAGGGTTTCCAGTTGTTACTGTGTAAATTAATTACTCATTCACATGTTGGCGCAATATGCTTCACATGCAATTTCTTACAGGGGAAAGAGATGTTTGGTGAAAGAACATGTGGTGCCCCCATGTTTGGTTTTGGTAATTGATGACAATCTTTATGGACTAATGGTTTTGTCTTGAGTTATTTGAAGGTTTTGTCATAGGCTTTTCTTAAAGTACATGTGTTGGTTTCAAGGAGAGTTTGTGTCGACCAAGGTGCTTTTCAAGGAATTACCTAAAAGATTGGTCTTGTGAGGGGTTGATCAAGACTAAGTCAAAGAGTGAATCAAGTTCATCAACACACAAAGCGTAGAAGATGTACCGAGAGGGATCAAGTGATCCCATGGTATGGTAAGCATTGTCAATTATGCTTTGTGTACTAATCCATGGTCTTCATGAGAGTTCTTTGTGGGGTTAGGATGCGGTGTGCAAATTCAAGTGATGCATCACGAAGAGATCAAGTGCTTGAAGCTTGTCGTCCATTATGGTGACAATGGACTTGTGAAGATGAGCCGAAGAGTGGCTCACTCATAGTGGACTATGAGGGAGCAATCGTCCAATCTTCATCGAGCCAACACAATCAAGAAAGATGGTCCAACTTGAGAGAGTCAAGATCATCATCATCTAGCTCAAGTGGACTTCGTGCAAGGCAAAGGTTTACCCTTGATAGGTTTTCTATTTTACCGGTCTCATGGTGGTAGTTGGGAGACCGGGTTATAGAGTCGATTGCCGTACTATCAAGGGGGGCTCTCGATGAGTAGCTCGATCGTATTGTTCGTTGAGAGCTCAAACCACTGCATCCTTGCATCATCTTTCTTGGTTCTTGTTTGGTTCTCTTTGTGAGATTTGGAGCTTATGGTCATCTTGATGACAAGCTCGAGTTCATCGAAAACGGAGTTCACATGCATCTTCTATGATGTTTCGATGTTGGAGGTTCTGCCGGTTCTTCTCTGTTGGAGGTTTCTCTCCTCTTTTTGTTAGGCATACCTCCCCTGCCTCTTCTTGAGTTTTTCTCAATTCCGAGCTCATTTGCAGAAGTTTTGGCAGTTCTGGTTTTATTGTTTCCCTCTATTGTATTCTCTGCAAAATGAAGGACTCCAAGTGTTGCTAATCTGGGGCATGCGGTAGTACTGCTCTCCGGAGCGGTAGTACTGCAGGCCCTTGCGGTAGTACTGTAGTCCCCTGCGGTAGTACTGTAGGTGCTCACGGTAGTATTGCTGCATGGGAACGGCAGTACCGTGGCCTCAGGCCAGGCGCAGCTGCTCGAGCGGCAGTAGGGGCGGATGTAATTTTTTTACATCCGCGCCCTACGCGGTAGTACCGCGCGACGGGCGCGGTAGTACCGTGGGCTCTGGCTAGGCATAGAAGCATGAGCGGATGTATGGGTGGATGTAATTTTTTACATCCGCGCCCTACGCGGTAGTACCGCTCCTCGTGTGCGGTAGTACCGTGCCGGATTTTTGCGCAGGTCCTCCCTCAGCGGAAGTAGGTACGGAAGTAATTTTTTACTTCCGTGGTTTCTCTGCGCCTAGTGTTGCCTGCCTTACGGTAGTACCGTAGGGGCGCGTGGTAGTACCGCTCCGGCGGTTCTACCGCTCGTTGCCCTGTGCAACAGGCCTTCATCTGGCCAGTGCCGCACAAGCGGTAGTACTGCAACCAGCAACGGTAGTACTGCAGCCAACCGCGGTAGTACCGCGTCGTGCGGGATGAGTGAGGGGATAACAGTTGGATTTTTCCCCACCTATAAAAGGGGGCCTTCTTCCCCAATGAGTCTTATCCTTTGAGCTCGTGTTCTTCCCCCATTGTTGACCTTCTCCGAGCTTGCTATCTCTCAATCCCTCCATGGATTCTTGCTAGTTTTTGGGGGAAAAGAGAGAGGAGATCTAGATCCACATTTCCACCAATCACTTTCTCCTCTATGTGAGGGGAACCCCTTGGATCTAGATCTTGGAGTTCTTGGTGTTGTCCTTCTTGTTCTTCCTCTCATTTTCCTCCCTAACATTAGTTGCTTCGGTGGGATTTGGGAGCGAATGACTTGGGCACTCCGTGTGCCCTTGCCATTGCATTTGGTGCATCGGTTTGAGTTCTCCACGGTGATACGTGGAAGTTACAAGTTGAGAAGCTTATTACTCTTGGGTGCTTGGTGCCCTTGAGCTTGTTCCTCTTGGGTGCTTTGGCTCCCTAGACGGTTGGTGGTGCTCGGAGCTCAATCATTGTGGTGTAAAGCTCCGGCAAGTGTCGGGGTCTCCAATTAGGTTGTGGAGATCGCCCCGAGCAATTTGACGGGTACCGGTGACCGCCCCCAAGGGTTGCCAAAGTGTACGGGTTCGGTGACCGCCCCCAAGGGTTGCCATTTGTACGGGTTCGGTGACCACCCTCAAGGGTCCCTTAGTGGAATCATGGCATCTTGCATTATGCGAGGGCATGAGGAGATTACAGTGGCTCTAGTGGCTTCTTGGGGAGCATTGTGCCTCCACACCGCTCCAAATGGAGATTAGCATCCGCAAGGGTGTGAACTTCGGGATACATCGTCGCCTCCGCGTGCCTCGGTTATCTCTTACCCGAGCCCTTTACTTTGTGATAGCCATATTGTTTCTTGTCATATATCTTGCTATCACTTAGTTGTTTATCTTGCTTAGCATAAGTTGTTGGTGCACATAGGTGAGCCTAGTTGTTGTAGGTTTTATTCTTGACAAATTAACCGCTAGGTTTATTCCGCATTTTTTCAAGCCTAAACCGTAATTATTTTAGAGCGCCTATTCACCCCCCCCCCCTCTAGGCAACATCCACAATCTTTCATTTGGTTTTAATCCGGCCAAGCCAAAGAAGTTCATTGAACATATCCGCCGATGCCTTCTTTCACTCCTTATTCTTAGGGGTGAGGTTACTCGTCTTAATTGGATATCCAAGGTGTGTCCACTGTTATTTTGAAAAGATAATACTAGATTTGCCGTTGTTTCTTAGTTTCTGTTTGCTGCTGTACTCTTTCATTCTACATGTTATGTGTTCTTGCAACAAGTGGTCTTCTATAATCTTGTTAGTTTCCAGTGCTAGTATTCAATCTGTCAATTTTGTTATGTGAATCTAAAGAGGCATGGACATTTTCTACTTATTTAGTTAGCACCTTTGTTTTGTGTTTTGTTGTAGGCATTAGAGATACACGGTCCGCTCCTTTGAATACCAAAGGACATAATTAATAAAGAGAAAAAAACTCGAAGTAATCACGCGGAGCAGACCTGTGTAACTTTGATGGATGACTAGACAATTATTATCCTTATGCGTATAGGTGTCTTGTTTACTTGAGAGCTTTTTCGGTTGTTTGCAAGTTACTGATGAGTCTGTGTTAGACGTTTGTACAATTTCAAGACCATATGTGATGGCTTTTCTTTTTGGTGGCGTGCCACTGATTTTCCTTAGTTTGTTATCATTATCCTACTTTTTCCAGATAGTTCATTATCTTACCTGAGATGTTTATGTGATGACTTTGTGTCAAGAATCATTGATAGATGGTGCTGACTACTCTGTTATAGTCATGATTATTATTCTGCGATAGAACTTTGGATTATTGTTTTAGAAATGTCCTCTGATAGGTTTTTCTCTTCCGTCAATCTATACAATATTAGCTTCCTTGCTTTCACCGCTTGGCACACTTTCATAAGAGGATTGATTAGTATTAGTCTATGGTTGTGCCTTCTGATGGCATTCATGGAGTTGGCTTCTCCATAGTATCACTGGTCCATTCCATAAGATCCTAAAATTTTTCCTTCATATAATAGAACTTTATGATTTTTTCATATGATCCATATTAGTTTGCTCACCATGTCCATATTGTTTTGGCATCATACTTAGCTATGCACGTGCTTCTACAGGTGCTCACAACCTCTGCTGACAGCCAGACGCAACTGGATATATATAGAAGGGTTGCAAGTCGAGCATGAGATGGTAATAGAGAACAAACTGATGGGCGAGTTCGACCTTGTCGGCATCCCACCAGCACCAAGGGGCTTGAAGCCAGGTTGAAAACCATGTTGTCATTCCTCCTGAACGCGTATAATAACGCTTTCCAAGTACTACGGTTGTTGGTTACTCCACCAGTTAATATATAGTGTTGCATGTTCTTTTCATTTCCTTGGTGGCGTATCATTGTTGTGCCTCTGTTTGCTATCATTGTATTACTTGAGATGTTTATGTGATGATGGTTTTGTGTCAGGAATCATCGATAGATGGTGCTGACTCAACTTTGGAGCCATGATTGTTATTCCACATTTGAGCTTTGGCTTATCCTTAGTCATGTCCTTGGATAGGTTGTTCTTTCATTTCAGTCTCTGTAACATTAGCTTACTTGCTTTCACCTACTCGTCCATTTTTCTAAGAGGATTGACTAGCATTAGCTATGGCTGTGCCTTCTGATGGAATGCATTGAGTTGGCTTCCCCATAGCATTACTGATCCATTCTTCCATGTTAGAACACTAAATTTTGCCTTTCTACGATAAAATTTGACATTTTCTCATCTGATCTATCTATCTATCTATCTATCTATCTATCTCTAGTCATTTATTAATAAAATATTTATTATGTGTGGTTTTGTTCATGATGGAAAAAAGGTTCAATTTTTCTTTACCATGTCTATATGTTTGCTCAATCTCAAATGTTGTTCTGCTATCATTTTGTGTTGTGTCCATTTGATAGAGACCTGACTTGGTTGTTATAGGTTGAGGAATTTTGATATGCTTTAAGGGCCCAGTGGAGTCGATGGTCAAGCAGAACAGGCTCGACACCGTGGTGATATGGGCTCCCATGGCTGCCTCCTAGGCTACAACTATGTTAGGTTAGTCCATGGTCTCATTGTGCTCCTCTTTTTGCTCTCAAAACTAGCTTTCGTGCTATGGCTATTGTATGCTCTGCTATGGCCATCGAGCCTTTGATATATTGCATGTGGTCTATAGTGGTGGTCAATGGCCTATGGTGCTATGTACTTACCGTTTACATGTTCAGGCTTAGTGATATGCCCTCTTAATGATCATGGCTATGTTTTGTGGATGGTTAGGATCTTATTAACGGGGTGTCATGGTTATCATCTCTGTTCATTGCCAGAGCTTGGTAGTTGCTACTATTTACTTCGATTTCTGGGCTGCTATGATTTTCGTGACGATAGTCTGCAGTTATTATTTCCCTTGTTTACATAAGTATAATTTGAGGATGACAAGTTTCGCTTCCATCTTTGTGATTCTAGGATCTCTTCCATTGTCGATGCTGACCTGCAAGTGCATGGTTTGTCAACACGCATCTAGGAGGAGTTCTCTCCCCATGTCATGTTAGCGAGCTCCACGCGCCGTAGCCGACTCTCCTCCAAAAGTCTTTCAGGTAACTGCTCGGTCTCCTCCATACTTCATCTCGTGCTTTGTGGCCCCCAGCCATTGTGCTGAGGACATGATGTGACCTTGGCCTTTGAGCCATGGTTATTTCTGGGGTAGGATTTCTCTTGTGATAGTTTTTGTAGCGAATAAACTCTTGCCTTATTATATTTTGTTAAATTGTGCAATAATCTATTGTTGTGAGGTCATGGGTTCAAGTCCTGGAAACGGCCTCTTACAAAAATGTAGGGAAAGGCTGCGTTCTATAGACCCAAAGTGGTCGGACCCTTCCCCGGACCCTGCGCAAGCGGGAGCTACATGCATCAGGCTGCCCTTTTTTGTGTCTGCTCAGTCAGTTGAACGGTGCCCTGTTATTGTTTCAGTTGATTTAGTGTTTTTTCTTATAAATACTCTTTTTGTTCCTGATGAAAGGAACATAAGCTCCCAGTTTTGTTAACCCAACTAGAGAGTATAGAGGTTCATACAGGAAAATGACCAATATCTTGCAAGCCATGTTCATACAAGAAAAGTAACCAAACAGATGTTAGGACCATTTGGTTGTTTTAGTTCAATCGGGAGGTTCTTGATGTTGGAAGTAGAAAACTATACTTGAAGTTGTTGCATTGGACTATTGCTGGTCTGCACCTCAATTTTGATTTCATTCAATTTTCTTGTAGCTCCTATATCTTCCAGTTTTGATGAAATGAAAAGGAATCATGTCTAGTGTTCATGTCACTGGCGCTTTGTATGTTCTGTTTCTTATCACAAACATTATTCATAGGTGCCTCCTCTCCAACGTGTCGACAGACTAGCTGATGGATGGCTGCTCCCTCTTCCACTCCTAGCCAACATGATGAGCATCCCCTACGTAGAGATCTAAATACCATGTTTGTTCTTGGGGTGACCACTTCCAATTTTATGTTGTGCCCTGAGAAATTTTAGTGTTGTATCTTGCAAATATATCTTCATGTGTCTAACAAGTAACAACAACATTTTTGCATGTAGCACGACAACGAGTAGGGCTGAAGGCTAGTTTTGTAACTGAGACAAAGCATCATCGCTTGTTAGTTGCTCCCTCTATCAAAGTATACAAGGCCACATAGTCTGGTCTTAAGTCAAACTGTTTTAAGTTCGACCAAGTTTGTAGAAAAGAATGCCAGCATATACAATACTAATTTTTTTCTACATGTTTGGTCAAACTTGAAACAGTTTGACTTAATGCAATACGAAGTGGCCTTCTATGCTTAGATAGAGGGAGTATCAAACAGTAGAGGCAAATGACTAGCTGTAGTTGTCCCATGGTAATAGATTCAAGTGGGTTTTAATTAATTCGGATCAGAGGTAGTACCTGAAACCTGGTGATCTAGAGAAAAACTGCATGTGCAGTTTCTTCTTGTGACCGAAACTATATAATTTTCCTAGGTTCCTCATTGATGTATAACTGTACATTCGTGATCAAGTCCGACGTTAGTTTAGTCTCCTGACATTGCCAAATAACTTGATTATACTTGTCCTAAGAGCAAGATCAGATCCTTTTCCTGAGTACATTATTATCATTGCAATGCAGTGCATGATGCACTCAAAACCAGTAATTATATACGCACCGCGTTCGGAAGGTCAGATGCTTCATTTCAGAGATGTCCTTGAGGTTTGTGGCTTGGGCGACCTTGGTTTTGCAGGTCTGCCATATATTTTTGATAATCGTCGAGGGGGACAGGCTAATGTAAAGGTCCGCCTCGACCGCGACGTGGCCAACAACATGTGGAGAGATGTCTTCGCTCATGCCAGGTGGAGCACCTGGTGGCGCCCAGCTCCGACCACCTACCCATCTTGCTTCGATGCACGCTCGAGGAGACGAGCCAGGAATAGACAGGAGATGCAGACAATATGAGGTAATGTGGGAACGGGATCCATCCCTTCCCGAGGTAATTATGAACACATGGACTGAGCTGGGTGATATGCTGAATCTTGGTGATATTTCTTCCGGTTTGGGTAACTTGATCAAAAAACTGCAAGACTGGAGCCGGTTTTTTTTGGTGAAGTGATTAAGGAAATTGACAAATCTCGCTCCCGCTTAAAGGAGCTTATGTTGATGAATGAAGACAGGAAGGACATTGTCACGCCCAATATGCGACCCTATCCAAAAGGAACTCGAAGGTCCCACCAAGGATAGACCCGCATATTGAAACGCTTTTGCAAGGTGGATATCATTACATCAACATTACATAATATATGGGGATACATACAAGAGGCATAGAATGCCACACGAATACAACATCACAATGCATAAGAGCATCATCCGACTATGGATGAAACACAAACAGAAACTCAAACGACATCCACCCTGCTAGCCCAGGCTGCCGACCTGGAACCTATCCCCTGATCGAAGAAGAAGCAGAAGAAGAACTCAACACAAGCAAGCATCGCTCTCGCGTCATGATCATCGCACAACCTGTACCTGCAACTGTTGTTGTAGTAATCTGTGAGCCACGAGGACTCAGCAATCCCATTACCATGGGTATCAAGACTAGCAAAGCTTAAAGGGAAAGGAAGGGGTAAAGTGGTGAGGCTGCAGCAGCAACTAAGCATATATGGTGGCTAACATACGCAAATAAGAGCGAGGAGAGAGCAAGCGGAACGGTCGTCAACTAGTAATGATCAAGAAGTGATCCTGAACTCCTACTTACGTCAAACATAACCCAGAAACTGTGTTCACTTCCCGGACTCCACCGAGGAGAGACCATCACGGCTACACACGCGGTTGATGCGTTTTAATTCGGATCTGGTGTCAAGTTATCTACAACCGGACATTAACAAATTCCCATCTGCCTATAACCGCAGGCACGACTTTCGAAAGATTATACCCTGCAGGGGTGTCCCAACTTAGCCCATGACAAGCTCTCGCGATCAACGAAGGAATAGACCTTCTCCCAGGAAGACCCGATCAGACTCGGAATCCCGGTTTACAAGACATTTCGACAATGGTAAAACAAGACCAGCAAAGCCGCCCGGATGTGCCGACAAATCCCGATAGGAGCTGCACATATCTCGTTCTCAGGGCACACCGGATTGTCCAGACTTCCGGTAGGCCAGCCCAGAGTTGCCCCTGGTGGCCACCGGCGGCCGACAGTTTGGACCAACACTCACAACGAGCACTGGCCCGGGGGGGATAAAATAAAGATGACCCTCGAGAGCGCGACTCTCAAGGGAAAAAGGGCTAGGTGAGGCAAATGGTAAAACCAAGGTTGGGCCTTGCTGGAGAAGTTTTATTCAAAGCTAACTGTCAAGGGGGTTCCATAAATCACCCGACCGCGTAAGGAACGCAAAATCCGGGAACATAACACCAGTATGACGGAAACTAGGGCGGCAAGAGTGGAACAAAACACCAGGCAAAAGGCCAAGTCTTCCACCCTTTACCAGGTATATAGATGCATTAATAATATAAGAGATATTGTGATATCCCAACCAAAATCCTGTCCACCATGGAGAAATCTTCAACTTCACCTGCAACTAGCAACGCTATAAGAGGGGCTGAGCAAAAGCGGTAACATAGCCAAACAACGGTTTGCATAGGAAAGGTGTTAAAGATTAGAGGCTGACATGGCAATTTGGGATGGCTTGATAAACATGTAATAGGTAGCGCAACATAGCGATAGAACGAAGCAACTAGCATAGCAATGATAGTAGTGAGATCCAGGGTAGAGGTCATCTTGCCTGAAATCCCGCAAGGAAGAAGAACGAGTCCATGAAGAAGTTGAAGCCACGAAGACGAACCAAGCGTAGACGAACGAATCCTCATGATCGCAACGAAATAGGAACTATCGAGAAGAAGCACACAACATAGTAAACACACCACACATGAACAAGACATGATGCACAAACAAGCATGATGCATGACAAGGCTACATGAAGCTACTCATGGCAAGGGATGATGCAAACGAGAGCAACACATCAAGGCAAGTTTAAATGAGGCCGGGAACAACATATAACAATTCCGGTAAGTCCTCATATGCCTATTTTGAAATTGGTCCAGATCTGAATACACTTTATGTTCGAGTTGTTAAACAGCAAGTTAAGATGCACCAAGATGATCTACACGAGATTCTAGTCAAGTTACATATAAAGTTCATTTAATTCGGAGCTACGGCCTAGAAGATATGAGCAAAACAAGTTAAACATGGCATTGATGCAAAATGCATACAAACATCAAGCAAACACACCAAAACAAGGATGCAACATGATAATATAAAACTACATGCAAAATCAAGCAAGTTTCATATAGAGCACACTCAAAACGGAGCAACGGTTCAACACACACATGCTATACAAGTTTGAAGGACAAGCTGTCCAAAACAGCAACTAGGCATATTGCAAGCATCAAAACAACATGCTACAGCACCTCAACAAGAAAACAAAAGGCATGGACATGATGTACAGGTAAAGCACAACAAAACATGAACACTGAGCTATCTCCAGAAATCACTAGAACATGCTCAAACACACATGGTAAGATTGCAAGTTATAACAATTTCAGACTTTGCAGAAAATAACATCACGATGCAATATTCAGAGCTATCAAACAACATATTACCGGAACTTATAATAGCAAACAAAGGCATGGAATGAATCTACTAAATTCATAGATCACAAGTCCCTTACTGACCATAAGCCAAAAAGGGTCAGAAAATATGATGGCACCCATGTAAATATGGCAAGTTATAATACAGATTCATACATGGCAGGAACAGAATTATGAAGGCATGTAAATGAGCCTGTACCACTCACCACAGAGCAAAACATGGCATGGCAAGGCACCCAACAGTAAGAAGGCATGTTTGTGAAGCTAAGCATGGCAATAGCAAGGTCATAGGGTGCATGGAAGACTAGGAAAACACATGGAAACAACTGAACTTAATGTTAACAGGCTGACAGCAACATTATGAAGCAACTTTGGAGCAAGATATGAACAAGCTACAGCAACCTATAAATGCAACCAGGGGCATGGATGGATATAGGATAACATGTAGATCAAAACATGTTTATAGAACATCTCCAGATTATGCATAGAATGATTAGTAGCAACATGTTTATATAGCATCACGAAATAACAGATTCAGCCTAGCAAAACAGTAACAGCATGTACCCTACTTAACAAGCTCGATTCACTCACCACAAGTCATTGCATGACAAGATAAGCATAGCATCATCAAGAAAACATGTTTATGTAACAATTCAAGGCAAGAACAAGTCCATAGCATGCAAGGATCAACTATAGCAACCTTGGCCAAATTGAATAACATGTAAACAATCTGCCAGGAAACATTTTGAAGCAAAAGTAGAGCACGAAAATGACATGCTAGACTACTCCATAATTGCAACAAAGGGCATGAATCGATAGAGAACAACCACATGTTTAAAACACCCTTACCGAAGTATCTCAAATTATGCATGGATCTCTCTGTAGCATCAAGTTTACATGGCATGAAAATAACAGCAGAACAGGGACTAAAATCAGCAACATCACGATGCCTAGTTTGCATGCTTGTGCTAGTCACCACATTGATCACAAAAATACATGGTAAGCACCTCTGTAAATAAGACATAGCCTAGATCAAAACACATGTAGACATCAACCTCATAGGATGCACACATCAATCATGGCAAAAATGACAAAAGATCTCGTTCTGATAACAGACAGCAGAAAACATCATGAAGCACTCTTGGGACGATGATTCAGGCATCAAGATGACCTCAAATGAATATTATGCAATGGAATGAAATGATGTACTCTTCGAGACGAAGAATTTGACATATTACACGCACAAAACGGAGCTACGGATGTAGAGATACAACAGGTCAAACATGGCATGAAAATTACTGAATCTGGAGACTTAGTGAAAATCTGGAGGTCAACCTTAGGGTTCGCACGGAAAACGAGGCGGCGGCGGATCTGGCCAGAGCCTCGCCGGAGCAAGGCGCCGAAGGTGACCGGAGGGGGCTGAGGAGGCCGGAGAGGTCGGGTCCGGGCCGGATCTGGCCGGATTCGGCCGGATTCCGGCGGGGAAGGCGGCGGACGGCGGGGCGGAGCCGTGGGGAGCTCGCCTGAGCTCCAGGCGACGGCGGCGCAGGGCGGCTGCGGCGCTCGCCGGCGCGACAGCCGGGCGACGAGGAGAGGCGGGAC
>NC_041389.1:26874863-26909043 GCF_002162155.2 Triticum dicoccoides | reverse complement strand
GAGTGGACGGGCTAGGCCGGCGAGGCGGCGCTCTCCGGCGAGGCCGGCAACGGGGTCCGGCGAGGCGGGCGCGGAGACGGGCCCCGATGGGCTCGGCGGGCTTGCCCCGGGCCCCGGCGGGCCGCGACGGCGGGGCGGACGGGCAGCGACGGCGCGGGACACGTGGCAACGTCTGATTCGCGGAGGGGCGGCGGCGGACATGTCCGGCGCGGGCAGACGCGTCCGGCGCGGCGCGGAGGGGGAAAAATTAGGGTTTCGGGGGGATTTGACCGCGAATTTCGGGGGAGGGGCTAGTTTTATAGGTAGAGGGAGCTAGGAGAGTCCAAATGAGGAGCGGTTTTCGCCCACACGATCGTAATCGAACGACCGAGAGCATGGAGGGGAGTTAGGTGGGGTTTGGGCCAGTTTGGAAGGGGTGTTGGGCTGCAAAGAGAAGGGGCTTTACGGTTACCCGGTTAACCGTTGGAGTACCAAACAGACTCCAAATGGAACGAAACTTGACAGGCGGTCTACCGGTGGTATATCAAGGCCACTTGGCAAACCTTGGTCCATTCCGAGAACGTCTAACACCCGCTCATAATAGGAGAGGAAAGGGGAACGCCGGAGGACATAGGAGCGCTGGATTGCAAAACGGACAATGGGGAAAATGCTCGGATGCATGAGACGAACACGTATGCAAAATGAAATGCACATGATGACATGATAAAATGCAACACGCAAGCAAATGACATGGCAACGAAGGCGAATAACTGGCAGACACCTGGCGCATCGAATCCGGGGCGTTACAGACATATGGGAGGAGACCGACCGCATGAACGAGCTGCTATACAAAGAGGAGATGTTGTGGATGCAACGGTCTCGTATTGCATGGCTAAGGGAAGGCGACTGCAACACTCAGTTTTTTCACCGAAAAGTGATATGGCATGCGTGAAAAAACCGCATTAAGGCACTCATTGATGAGGCAGGGGTCACATACAGGGACCATGGTTCCATGGCGGCTATGGCCACGGCCTACTTTTCTAAGCTTTTTACTGCTGACTCTTCTCTCTGTGTGGATCCAGTTATAGATTTGATTCAGACTCGTGTGACTGACAGTATGAATGATGGCCTATGCGCAGATTTTTCAGACAAGGAAAATAGCTGATGCTCTCTTCCAAATTGGACCACTCAAGGCGCTAGGGCCGGATGGATTCCCAGCCCGCTTCTTCCAGAGGAACTGGGCAATTATGCGAGAACAAGTTATGGCAGGAGTGCAGGAATTTTTTTGTACAGGGATCATGCTTGAGGGGGTAAATGACACTTCCATTGTTCTCATCCCAAAGGTGGATAACCCGGAGAGGCTAACTGAGTTCTGTCCAATAAGCCTATGCGATGCCATATATAAGGTGGTGTCAAAGTGTTTGGTGAATCGACTGAGACCTATTTTGGATGATATTATCTCACCTCAACAAAGTGCCTTTGTCCCTGGAAGGATGATTACAGATAATGCACTAATTGCCTTTGAGTGTTTCCACTTTATTCAGCAGGAGAAGGACCCTAGCAAGAGCTTTTGTGGATATAAGCTGGATTTATCAAAATCTTATGATAGGGTGGACTGGATCTTCTTGGAGCGAATGATGAAAAAGATGGGCTTCGCTCGCCAATGGGTGGACTGGATTACGACTTGCGTCACCTAGGTGAGATACACAGTGAAATTCAATGGAACTCTCTTGGAATCATTTGCACCGTCACGTGGGCTACGACAAGGTGATCCTTTGTCCCCATTTTTGTTCCTATTTGTGGCTGACAGTCTATCTGCTTTGTTGAAAGATGGAGAGGAAAGAGGAGATTATACCCCGCTAAAAATTTGCAGAAGAGCGCCGGGCGTGTCTCACTTATTATTCGCAAATGATACGTTGCTCTTCTTCAAGGCGGAGGCGGACCAAGCTAAAAAGGTCCAACAAGTGCTAAATACATATGCAAAGGCCACTGGATAATATATTAATCCTTCTAAATGTAGTGCCCTGTTTGGCACTTCATGTCCAACGATGATGCAAGACGTGGTGAGAGATATTCTCCATATTGATACTATTACTTTTGAGGAAAAGTACCTAGGCCTTCCAATGCCTGAGGGTCGCATGTCGCGAGGTAAATTTCAGAATCTGTAGTCCTGGTTGTTGAAAAGGATTATTGCGTGGGGGACACCCTCTCTCTGGCTGGCAAGGAGACTATGATCAAGACAGTAGCTCAGGCCATCCCTACGTATATTATGGGTGTTTTCAAGTAACCTATGTCTGTCTACGATGATCTGAACAGAATGGTCCAGAATTTTTTGTGGGGGGCGTCAGAAGGCAAGCAGAAAACACATTGGATAGCATGGCCGAGGATACAAGCCCAGAAAAGCAAGGGTGGTTTGGGATTCAGAGATTTCCGCCTCTTTAACCAGGTGCTCCTAGCGAGACAGGCCTGGCGTTTGCTAACTAATCTCACCAGCTTGTGTGCGCAGGTTCTCAAGGCATGGTACTATCACGAGGGCGCCTTGAAGATATCGTATTCTCGGGGAATGTGTCTCTGACTTGGCAGGCAATTCAGCACGACCTCAAGCTCTTGAAAAAGGGCATCATATGGCACGTCGAGAACGGGCAGGACATCCGCATTTGGCGAGACCGGTGTCTGCCTAGGGAGCCATCACGCCAACCCATATCCTTCCAGGGCACATGCCGCCTAAGGAGGGTGGCGGAGCTCCTGGATGGCGAGGGGTCCTGGCGCATGGACCTGCTCCGCCGCTATTTCCTCCCGGCGGATGTCGATGTCATCACCAGCATCCGCACGTCGACCCGCGTCACCGAGGATACTATTGCATGGGCACTGGAGAGGAACAGTATCTTCACCGTTCGGTCCGCCTACCGCCTAGCCATGGACGAGCGCGAGTCTCCTTCGGCTTCCGCCACGAGGAGGGCATCGGATGGTCGTCGCGCCATCTGGAATATCATATGGGGGTGCCCTGCTCCCCCTAAGGTACGCGTGTTCGCTTGGAGAGTCATCACCAACTCACTTGCTACTTGGGCCAATAAAGCCTCACGACACCTCGAGCTTATGGACATATGCCCCCTATGTGGTGTTGAGTGCGAGGATGGATTCCATGCGCTTTGCAGGTGTCCCGTGGCAAGAGAGCTATGGCGAGTTATGGCCTTGGACTGGAACATCCCTGACGGTGTCCTGGACTAGGGGTACTCAACGCGTCGTCTGCCGATCAGTTGGATTGGGCCGAGGACCCCCATGGCCGTATACTCATGGGCCAGTCCGGACAGCTGCCGCATACAAGGAAGAATCAACAAGACTTGGCGATCAAGACAAGGACTCCTCCCCCACCGGCGTATTCGGCTAGGACTCTTGTTATCCTAGGCCTCTGGTGCATTATATAAACCGGGGCCAGGCTAGTCGATAGACAGATACAACAACAATCATACCATAGGCTAGCTTTTAGGGTTTAGCCTCTACGATCTCATGGTAGATCTACTCTTGTACTACCCATATCATCAATATTAATCAAGCAGGACGTAGGGTTTTACCTCCATCGATAGGGCCCGAACCTGGGTAAAATATCGAGTCCCTTGCCTCCTGTTACCATTGATCCTAAGACGCACTGCTTGGGACCCCCTACCCGAGATCTGCCGGTTTTGACACCGACATTGGTGCTTTCATTGAGAGTTCCGCTGTGTGATCGGCGAAAGGATCAATGGCTCGACTGCAGGTCAACTGCGACGTCGGCTTCTTCGTCACCAGCTCGACTAGTCACCTTGGCTTGACCGAGGACTGCGTCCTACCTACTGATCGTCATGTTCGGATGAAGGCCTTCATCAACACCAACTCCGATCTCTATCAAGATCATGGAGGAGTCATCAATGGAGCTCGGGGGCTCAACGTCAACATTGCCCTCAGGCGACCGTGCTGTTTTTCTGGACAACAAACTTGTATCCGCCGCCACCGCCTCCTCAAGTGTCGCCTAAACGATTACTTCCGTGGAATTATGCGGAATTAAGTCTACAACAACCCTGCAAAAATTTCGTCGAGTTCTGATGGAGGAATCTCCGGCAATCTCCGATATACCGGAGCCCTGTTGAATCTGGACGAGAATCCGGACGAGTTTAGGGCGTGGTATCCAGCGTCTAGCTCAGATGTCCTTTGGAGGATCCAACTGTTGATTTGCTGCGGAATTCCCTTATCTACCATCTGCCAAAAATTCAGCTCGATCCGACCGTCCAAACTCCGGGAAACTTCCGATTAGTGCATCACTTTTTGGATCTGTTTTCTGCGTGAAAACGAATCCGACCCGAGTTCGTCTTTTTTATGAACGGGATCTCGGACATCCTTTTTGAAGGAAGTTTTCGTATGGGGTGTTGTGTTTTATTCTCAAACACATCCCAGTAGTATTAAAAGTATTCTTGCAATACGAACTTCACCGTCGCGCCGGTGTCAAACCAGCCCGACAACATCACTCCACGGCGGCCAACCTGCGTTAGACACGTCGTCGCTTTGTTGAGCCGAGCTCAATTTCTTCGGATCATCATCTCGGCCAGTCGAATAATAGTTCAGCATCGCGAAGGATAAATCGTCACCAACATCGCCGCCCCACGGATTACACGGAGCGGGCACACCTGCATCGCCACACGGTCACTTCATCAAGTCGGCATCGACCACGTCACGACCTGCATCGGCAGGGCCGCACTATTGCTTCTTCAAGCTGGTGTCCATCATGCCGACCTACTTCAACATCTCGGCTGGACCGGGGACTTCGCCATCTCTTCATCAACCTACTCCGGACACTTCGGCGTCACTAGCCGACCAGGCATGGGTGCGCGGATCGAATCCCAATTTTGGGAATCACCTTTCTTCGGATTGCTACAACAAATAAACCAGGTGCTATTAATCCTAGTATTTCTTTTTGCTTATTTGGGTTAAATTTTTCCCAAGGAATTATTACTCTGGTTAGTCCAGCATATGTACAGTCTATCAAATGGTGGCCGCATTATCGACGGTCCCATGATGGTTCGGTCAGTTTCCGTACACAGTTCGGCGAACGCCGCATCCGAAACTCGGACCGAACTGTGAATACAGGCTTTGCCACGCCTTTATCGCATTACGCCGACGACCTGCATCAACATCGACTTCGGCGCCAGGCCATATTTCTTTTACTACTCACTTTGCATAAATTATTTATTATGCAACATTTTTTTAATTCCTATTATTACTATTATCCCCGGTCTGCACTATTTTTTGTGCACAGGAAAATGATCCAGCCGGACTATATCCTTTGACGTCACCTCGGCTGGACGGGGGGTTTCGTCAACACTTCATTACCACATGCCGGGGACTTCGGCATCACTCTGCCGTCCTGCATTGACCATGCTATGTCACCACTTCGGAGTGCCGAGCTCCTTGCTCCGCCACCTCGGGACCGGCTTGGGGGATGGAACCTTGTCCCGCATCAAGCTCGGACCGCGTCGTCAATACCAAACACATTAACCAGCTAAGTTGCCTTCATGCTCAAAGTTTTAAAATTCTAACTTGTGTTCGGTTCGACCAAGAACTATACTTTTTTGTAAAAAAAAGTTGCTTGTAAAAATTTTCCTTGTCAAAACTTTGTTCGCACACACTTGACGCGCTACCCGCGCTCATTATACCTGGGGGCTTCTTTAACAGAAGCTTATTAATACGGGCTTTATGCCCAACACATGTGTCACACTTTCGCATGTACCTTTTATTCACCATTATGTGCATCGATATGACTTAAGTTTTGGCTAAGCTGGGTTGTCTGGCTCCTGTGCTTACCCCTACGTTCCCGATTGTTCGGCTAGGTGGTAAAGGGAGCACCTCTGCGATTGTTACTGCCGGGTCAGCCGGATGTGTACCTCAGACTGGGTGAAGCCGAAAGCTAGCGTTCTTAAGGGAATACTCGGTCGGTGAACTAAAAGATGATTTCTTACCTATTTATTTACCGACCCCCAGATGTTTTTTTGCTCTTTTCGCAGTCCCAACATGCACTTTAGCGCATGCCTCCCAGGGAAAGGAACCCCTAACGGAACTATTCTCCCTGGAAGGTGTTTTTTACTAACCATGTAATATAACATAACTAGTTGGGCACTTGTCTGATAAAATACTAATGACCCCTACGCCTGGTCTCCACGCATGCCCCGGTTTTTATAACCGCGAGGGTATTCGGACACACTCCGGACTATTGGGTCCAGAGGTTGAAGCGAAAAGGTCCGCTACGACAAACAATCTACAATCCGGCTAGAAGGCATTCTACATGTCACCTTACATTTTATAGTCAACTTTTACCCAAGTCGCTTGGGGGCTCTTATGTTTATTTGAGCCGTTTCATACTAAGTGTTTTTCTTCTTAGTCGTTGCAAAGTTAAAGCACGGTAGAAGCACTTTTTTTTCTAAAGTCCAATTTTCGGATTGGCACCGAACACTTGATCTTGTTCGGACGTCATGTTTTTACTGACGTTTTTTGGTTTTCCAAGCTTTTGGCACTTTTAACTATTTGTGTGTTTTCAGCACAAGTCTCGCAGTGCAACGCCGAACACCTTTAGAGATTCGGCAAAAACATTCTCGGATATTGCTATATATGCATCAGCTTCGAATTGTGTCTTCGGTCAATAGTTGGGTTGCCCGACTCCCGCGCTTGCCTCCTACGTTCCGCTTTGTTCGGCTAGGTGTGCAAAGGGAGAACCACTGCGATTGTGCTTCCAGCTCGCATGGTCAAGCACCTCAGTGAAGAAAGCCGAAAACTGACTGTCACAATAGGTGTAAACTAGTCAGCGATCCAATGACATATTAAATGACGGGCCATTTATAACATTGGCTTGACCTCGACTGTCGCCGAACACTACCGGGGGCTATTAACTGGCCTCCCAAACTAAATCCTTGATCTTTTGCTCTTACATTGGAGCTGAGGTTTCATGACCATGCTTAGCATGACAACCCAAAGAAAGGAACCGATAGAGGGACTATTTTCTTTGGAAGACATTTCTTCTGTTAAACAGCAATATAACATATCTCTCTGCGTACCTTTGTTTAGAAAGCCGTATGACCAGATTGCCTTGTTTGTCGTAAATCTTTGCCCTCATAAAGGCTTTATAAAGTAGGACAAACACTCCTCGGCTACCGGTCAAGGAGGTTGAAGCCCATGGTCGGTCAACAAAGTTTTGTACAATGCGGATCCGAGCATTAATGACATAAAGTACTTGGATACATTGAGTCATTACACATAATTTGTGATTTTACTATGGATATTGATCCTTAATTCGGCCACCCGTGCCCGCATTAAGGCTCGGGGGCTACTGGGCTTCGGGCTTATTATTTACAAATATTAAAGGGGCACATTGATCCCCTGATCTGGTGTTGCCACCCGACCAGTGTCTCGGGGGCTACTGCATTGCTTGTTCTATGCAGAAAATCTTAAGTGCAATACAGTTTCCGAGGAGATTTTGATCCTCAGGTTGGTCGGCCGCACCCAACCTGAGTCTCGAGGACTGAGCACGCCGCTTTTTGTGTCCCGAAGTATTCTGCCGAGGTAGGACTTGATCCTCGGACCGATTTTGCAAATCAACCTAAGTCTCAGCGGCTACGGGGATCAGCAGTCTTATGTCATCCTTCAGGTGCATCTCGGGTTTTAGACCGATACAGACCTTGAGGGCTACTGACTATATATCTCGTCAGAGAATAAATTACATCAATAAAAAACATTGACCAAAAATCAGCCCATGACCGAGGTGCTTAACCACCTCGGAAGCAGTTCGACATATAGCTCGGATGCTAGTGGCTGGCTCCTTAGAGGGTATTTCCGGCATTAAGCTCGGTTAAACTCCTTCAAACTTCTTTGAACCAAGGTGATTTATGACACCTCGGATAAAGTCCGGCGTTGGAGCTCGGATACATAGTCCGGTGTTGGAGCTCGGATACAGTCCAGTGTTGGAGCTCGGATACATAGTCCGGCGTTAGATCTGGGAAGCAGTCCGGCATTGGTGCTCGGCTGCAAAAGATACCTCGAATGCAGTCCGGCGTTGGAGCTCGGACGCAAGAGGACGTTGCCACCCGGGAACAACTTCAAACCCGAGGCATGGCATAAAAATAACAAGGCATTGATAAAGGCCGTAAACCTAAAGGGGCTCCTCGGATACCCAACGCGTAAACTCGTCGAATGCATTTTGGCGATCCTCAAGATAGAAGATGAGAAGATTTGTTGAACCAGTTTTCAAGACCGGCAACCGAAGATGAAGAACAGTTCGAAAGAATCGAGGAGCGTCCCTAACTTGAAGACCGGTTCAGGGGGCTACTGACGGTGTCCTGGACTAGGGGGTACTCAACGCGTCGTCTCTCGACCAGTTGGATTGGGCCGAGGACCCCCATGGCCGTATACTCATGGGCCAGTCCAGACAGCTGCCGCATACAAGGAAGAATCAACAAGACTTGGCGATCAAGACAAGGACTCCTCCCCCACCGGCGTATTCGGCTAGGACTCTTGTTATCCTAGGCCTCTGGTGCATTATATAAACCGGGGCCAGGCTAGTCGATAGACAGATACAACAACAATCATACCATAGGCTAGCTCTTAGGGTTTAGCCTCTACGATCTCGTGGTAGATCTACTCTTGTACTACCCATATCATCAATATTAATCAAGCAGGACGTAGGGTTTTACCTCCATCGAGAGGGCCCGAACCTGGGTAAAACATCGTGTCCCTTGCCTCCTGTTACCATTGATCCTAAGACGCACTGCTTGGGACCCCCTACCCGAGATCCGCCGGTTTTGACACCGACAATCCCTAAGGTGGAGGCCATCGTCAACACTAGCCCAGAGTGGATCTTTTCACTGCTGGACCCCTTGGATGAGACGGTGAGACTGGTGGTTCTCATGACCATGTGGAGAGTATGGCATGTCCAGAATAAGATCACACACGACAAGGCGCCGCCCACTGCCGAAGCCTCTCGACGCTTTTTGCACGGATACCTCAACTCACTCCTGTGCATACAGCAACATCCTGATGGTAACCTAGAGAAAGGGAAGATGGTGGTCTTGCCTTCACCACCACGCACTCGAGAAAGTATGACGCCCAAGGTGCGCGCACGCTGGGTACTCCCCCAACCGAGATGGGTTAAGTTGAACACGGATGAGATCTACATAGTGGCCACGGGTGCGGCGGGAGGAGGTATGATCCTGCAAGATGACAGAGGCGAGATCATCTACAATGCATGTAGGGAGCTATGCATATGCGATAACGCTTTGGAGGCGGAGCTAGCAGCGTGCAGAGAAGACTTGGAGCTAGCCTTGCACTGATCCAACCTACCTATTCTGGTAGAGTTGGATAGCGCGGAGGCGGTGTCGATGATTACACCACATGAGATGGATAGATCGTCACATCGTGCACTTGTAGTGGAGATTCGTAGGTTGGCTGGAAGCGATGCTAGGGAGATCTCTTTTACTATTTGTAGCCGTCAGCAGAACATGTTTAGTCATGAGCTGGCCGCCTATGGCCGTAGCACTCTGCGCACAGCAGTTTGGCTTACTGCCGGGATGGACTTTGTTGTAAACCCGGCTCTCTCCGAGAAGCCTCCTTGAGTAATGAGAATTTCTCCCCCCTGCAAAAAAGTGGCGCACTGCCTGAGAAGGTAGGAGTGACCTTTGCAATGGGTACCCTTAACTAGTGATTTTGCTACTCGTCCCGTTTATCGCCTTGCTCTTTCGTTGCTTGTTCAAAAAAATACCAACAACTGCTGTTTTTTACAAGGATTTTTTTTATGAATTTGAAAAGTTCATAGTCAAAAATTGTACCAATTTTGCACTAAATCAGCGACATTTGTTTTGAGACAAAGGGAGAACTAAAAATACAATCAAGAGCTGACCTCAGATTAGCAAAATTGATCCATTTGACGAGGAGACAATGTGCTTCAAATACTACACGGTGGATGCTTACCATAAATTATGCTACATAGCCATGTGTACTTGTAGGACGGCGGACTTTCATCTACGAGCACATCGTCGTGGAACCTGATCATATCTCCTTTGGAAGTTGTATTGATTTCATTGTTGTACGATATGCACTCTTTTTTGACAAGTTTGACTAATTTATGGAACAATACAACAATAAAACTGAAAGAACTGAAACACTAGCTTGCCCACACTAACTTGGGAAGCGTTATTATACTCGTCCAGGAGGAATGACAACATGGTTTTCAACCTGGATTCAAGCCCCTTGGTGCTGGTGGGATGCCGACAAGGTCGAACTCGCCCATCAGTTTGTTCTCTATTACCATCTCATGCTCGACTTGCAACCCTTCTATATCCAGTTGCGTCTGGCTGTCAGCAACGGTTGTGAGCACCTGTAGAAGCACGTGCATCGCTAAGTATGATGCCAAAACAATATGGACACGGTGAGCAAACTAATACGGATCATATGAAAAAATCATAAAATTCTATTGTATGAAGGCAAAATTTTAGGATCTTATGGAATGGACCAGTGATACTATGGAGAAGCCAACTCCATGAATGCCATCAGAAGGCACAACCATAGACTAATACTAATCAATCTTCTTATGAAAGTGTGCCAAGCGGTGAAAGCAAGGAAGCTAATATTGTATAGATTGACAGAAGAGAAAAACCTATCAGAGGACATTTCTAAAACAATAATCCAAAGTTCTATCGCGGAATATCAATCATGACTATAACAGAGTAGTCAACACCATCTATCAATGACTCTTGACACAAAGTCATCACATAAACATCTCAAGTAAGATAATGAACTATCTGAAAAAAGTAGGATAATGATAACAAACTAAGGAAAATCAGTGACACGCCACCAAAAAGAAAAGCCATCACATATGGTCTTGAAATTGTACAAACGTCTAACACAGACTCATCAGTGACTTGCAAACAACCGAAAAAGCTCTCAAGTAAACAAGACACCTATACGCATAAGGATAGAAATTGTCTAGTCATCCATCAAAGTTACACAGGTCTGCTCCGCGTGATTACTTCGAGTTTTTTTCTCTTTATTAACTCTGCCCTTTGGTATTCAAAGGAGCGGACCGTGTATCTCTAATGCATACAACAAAACACAAAACAAAGGTGCTAACTAAAAAAGTAGAAAATGCCCATGCCTCTTTAGATTCACATAACAAAATTGACGGATTGAATACTAGCACTGGAAACTAACAAGATTATAGAGGACCACTTCTTGCAAGAACACAGAACATGTAAAATGAAAGAGTACATCGGCAAACAAAAACTAAGAAACAACGGCAAATCTAGTATTATCTTTTCAAAATAACAGTGGACACACTTTGGATATCAAATTAAGACGAGTAACCTCACCCCTAAGAATAAGGAGTGAAAGAAGGCATCGGCGGATATGTTCAATGAACTCCTGTGGCTTGGCCGGATTAAAACCAAACATCTCTTTCCCCTGTAAGAAATTGCATGTGAAGCATATTGCGCCAACATGTGAATGAGTAATTAATTTACACAGTAACAACTGGAAACCCTACAAGCTCCAAAAATAAGTAAATAAAAAATTCCAATTGTATTACGTTCAGAGTATACAAAACTATTTTCGGCAACAAAAAAAGTAACAGGTTTCCTGTTTATATTTCAAGGCGTTGTGGCTTATGTCTCAATGCTAGAAGACAAGATTCCAGCTGGCACTGTTAACCCTGGATGTATACTATCACTATCACGACACAACCATTCTACTCGCCTTCTCCCATGAGAGAAACACCCTTTCAAAACTGATCCGGCAGCTGAGATCTCAGGATCCTAATGGTTTAATATCAATGTCAGCTTGAGTTGATCACCTACTTATCTCAATAACCAATCGCTTAAGCTGAGTTAAGTTTGCTTAACTTGTTAATGGCATCATAAAATTATACTTCCATGACAAAAAAATTGTGCTTCTTGTGGAAGCACAAATCCCTTTTCGAGAAGCAGAGTTGTGCTTCCATTGAAGCAAATATGTTTCTGGAAAGCATATTTTTTTTCCTTTTCGAGAAACACAATTGTATTTATCTTGAAATCAAATATGTGCTTCTCGTGGAAGCACAACTTTTTCTGAGAAGCATAGCTGTGATTCGCAAGAAACAAAATGATTTTTTTTTGCTTTGGAAGTAGAGAAAACCAAACAAAAACCAAAAAGAGAAAAAAAAACTTCTAAAACCGAAAAATGCGTTTAGAAAAAAAATCATATGAGCGCACCACTTCCCGCGCTCGTATGTCAAGAAAGTGACTTTTGTGAGGAAAAAAGTGACTCTTGCGGGAGCCGTGCAAGGGGTAGGGGTAGGTAGCCCTTGCATTTTTCTTTTTTGAGATAAAGGGCAGCCCTTGCATAGTTGTTGCTCTACGTTAATGGGCCGGCCCAGCTGTGTGCTACATGATCCATTAGGCCTTGAAGACAATTCAGCACTATTTTTAATGGGCCCTTCTTGCTGACAGCCAGTGGCACAACAAGGCCCAAGGCAAAGGCAGACCGCACGCGCAATCGGGGCAGCTAGCCAGAGCCACGATGCACGCGCCTCCGCCGCCGCGTTGATAGGCTGCCGCCGTCTTGTGCGCCGGCACCGCTACCTGCTGATCCCGCTCCATTGTCACGCACCTCTGCCGCTCTCCTGCCGCAGCCCGCGTCGCGCCGTCCCCCGGCCTGCTCCTGCAATCCGGCCTCGCACCTGCCCCGGCGGCCCTGTCCCGGCGGCAGCCGCCGCGCTGCAGGCTTGTCACCCCCGATTCAGGTGAGGTTCAGGGCTTCAGGCAGCCGGCGGTGGTTCTTGTCTTTTTGACATTCCGTATCATGTGTATGTGTCCAGTATATCGCGATGTGCCATACTTTAGACCCGAGCTTAAATAGAAGATTTAGAGATTTTGTTTTCAGTTGTATGTGTGAATGTGCAGGACAATTCTGACATTTTGGTATTGTCATTTGTAGTTTTTGTCATGTTTTATCTATTTGGACCGTCAAGTATTGAGTAGAAATTCTAGATTTATTGGGCTAAAAATGTTGAATAAGCGGGATGCTCCACTCATGCCATAATCTGTACCGTTTTTTACAGTGTGTTTTGGCCTTCTGTAGATTATTCTCGTCAGAACCATGCTGCTGGAGATTTTTGGATCTGGAATGAGACTAACACGGAATAATGACTGGGTTCTAAGATTGCTCTTTGTTGACCGATCTGCTTATGCATCCTTTGTCCTGGCAAGCAACATTGCAGTAAAAGGAGTGAATAACTGGGGCAGGCCAAATTGGCTCCGCGTCCTCCCTTGTGCCAGTAATTATTTCTGCACCTCCATCTATGCCACCAAAGGCAAACAATTTGCCATCACCAAGGGGATGAACAGATCAGAGATGAAGGGGCGAACGAAGCAAGTCCTTGTTGGCCATGCCTCTTATCCTGTATCTGAAGCCAACATCTTTAAGAAAACCACCCATCGGGATGGTTCTATATACAAGATAAACTATGGTATTCTAAAGCTATGGCGTCTTACTCAACGTGGTGAGAGTAAGTCATCTATCATGTTCCATTTTATTTTTAGGATGCTTACCAGCTATATAGTTTGGTTGATTGATTTAAAATGCATTCTTGTACTTAAAAAAATGCAATATATATCTGGATTGTTATAAAGAATTTATGAATTAGCAAAAAAATATCATGCTCTATTTAGATATATAAATTTGTTGATATACCATACTTGGTTAGGATCTTGTCACTAGTTTTAGTCCTACAAATAAGTTTCCCTTGTACTCATACACCAACAACTTCCATGACTCGGAAAATCAAACGACATTCTTCTTCTTCTTTCTAAACTGCACAAATATGTATTGACAAGCATAATTATAATTTTATATTTTTGTGTAAATTGTTTGTATAAAACATTATTTGTTGTAATATAACATGTATTTTTTTTCCACGAAGCACAACTAGAGCCGATGATGTTCTCGAATCCCACGAATTGTTTCCCGGATAGGGATAGATGCATGGTACATTCTGCAACTGCTATGTTGCAGATTTTCTCGCTGAAATTGGAAAAAGCTAGTACCAACATCGGCTTGGTACAACTATATGGATATATAGCAGCGCGTGATCGTTATGATTCATTGCTTAATTATGTCTTCAGTCGTAGCAGAGATGATCCCATCATTGTTGAACAGGTGCACACTTTTACATATATATGCAATTATATTTGATATTTTATTCATTTAATAATACAAGTCAATATCTGCTCGAATTGTTCCCCTACCTCTGTTGTTTGATATAGGGTTGAAATCATAGGGTTTTCTCTCTCTTGGGATTCATTTGCGCTATAGTTTATTGAAATTCCATTCACTTCAACCTTTTAGGAAGGCTCCTATGCTTTTCCTGTCCATAATCAAACATCCTTTCAGTCTCTTGTACTGAAGATGGCGTGACACTCTAATCTTGTGCTTTAGTGCAACACTTTTTGGAATCCTGCAACCAAAGAGGTCAAACATTTGAGGTGTTGGTGATGGTGATGGTGGCACCACCTTGATGATCTTCTTTGTACTCCCTCCGGCCCATTTTACTCCACGTATTAGATTTGTATCAAGTCAAACTTTGCAAAGTTTGACCAAGTTTATATTAAAAAATATCAATATCTACAATACCAAATATATATTCTATGAAACTAAATTTCATAATGAATCTAATAATATTAATTTGGCACTGTGAGTGTTGATACTTTTTTTTATAAGTTTGGTGAAAGTAGAGATACTTTGACTTTCAACAAAAGCTTATATGCAAACTAAAAAGGACCGGAGGAGTATCAGTATATGCATTCGTCTATGCAAATTCATGTGCTTTGAGGATCTTATACAACTATGTGTTTTTTCCTTTGCATATGTTAGGCAATTCTGTGGTTAGTTATCTTTGCATGATTTATCGAAGTTATGTTTTATATGCAGTCAAATTATGTTTGTTGGTAAAATATCTCAAATAATTTTGTTTTGGAGGGTTTAGATTTTATGCTATCATTTATTTGACATCTGTTGTCAATTGACATAAAGTAGAGCATATGCTTCACATATTTCTTACTTTCCATGAGGAGCTACTAAATAATAATAGGTTTACAGGGTTCTCTTATTGAGATGACTGGCCCTAAGAGAGGCATCACAATGGTAGCCCCTGCTCTAGTTGAGTTTGACATGAGGATCAAGAAAGGAAAGCAAGAAGATGATCTACAACTAATTGATGGTGCAATGGAGTACCATGATCTAGTCACACCTGAGTATCCATTCACGCATCGGATTAATGGAGATTGTGGTGCGGTTGACATCACTTTAGCCCTCGTTCGTTGGGCATTTGAGGCCACAATAGATGTTGTCATATCAAAAGTGCAGTGTGGATTTGATTTATCTCTCAGTTCGTGTGTTGTCGTTATGAATGGATTACATGGGATTCAACTCTTTCGTGGCAGTTTTGTTGAGTCATGTGGCTTAAGAAGATATGTGATTGCTGTAAAAAAGGATACTTTGATGCATTTGAAGTTCAAGGTAGGTCAAAATAGTTGTAAAAATGATCTTGATCATCATTGTTCTTTCAAAGCAAAAAAAACATGGGTACGACTATCAGCAAATCGTGCTTGAGCTTGCCTCTATCTCAGTGAAGGTGACTTGGTCGAACTTGCAAAGGTAAATCACTCGTTTCATATTCCAACTTTGGTTGTGTTACTAGTTGAATGTACGTGTGTTGCCATAGAAAACAAATAAGTGGCTCCACCAAAATGTGTATACTCTGATTATTGTATCATATTTGTTTACAGAGGGAGTATTTATTATTCAACTCTATTAGAGTTGTGCGAGTTCAGATTTGTATCATTTTATTAAGATTATGTAATATATATATATATATATATATATATATATATATATATATATATATATTTGTTTGACTTTACTTTTTATGTAGAGGTGCTATTCTGTTTTTTTATTCAAGATACTCGTTATTAAAAAAGGTACTAAAACAATTGATGTATTGTTTAATTTTACTATATGAGGTCACACGTGAAAGAGTCAAATGACTACTATGATACCCTAGAAAACAATATAGGACCTGATCAAGAGGACGGACTTAAGATGTACTGTATGTGCAATTAGCTACTCAAAAGATAAAGTTTGATTGTCACTACCGTCTTTAGAGAAACTCCAACGCGCCGATCCAAACGGACGATGATTTTGTCCCTTTTTTGTTCGTTTGGGTTGGCCGCCCGCTCGGCGTCCACTCTATTTATCATTTGGGTTGGCAATGCGTCCAACGTGCCGACCCATATTTACCCACGTGGCCTACTGGCCGTCTTTTTTCAACAAATATGCACACATTTTGCATAGTTTCACAAGCAAACAAATAGCATAGTTTCACAACCAAATAAATTTAGCATAGTTTTACAAGCCGAATAAAAATTAAATTGTCTCAAATACATGTGAGATGAAGATACATCTATTGGTTGCCAACATGAGCTCACATATGCTAACCAAATCATTTTGCAACTGCATGTGAGTTTCTCAATCATGCATTTCATGATGAAATTGGATGAACTGTTCAAACGTTGCCGCTCCTCCATGCTCAGGCACGACATTCTCACCCTGAAACTGAAACCTTTGATCGTAGATACGTTCCGGACGCTCATCCTCTACGATCATATTGTGCATGATCACACAAGCAGTCATCGCCTCCCACAACTTCTTGGTGCTCCAAGTCTTAGGAGGATACTGAACGATGCCGCATCGAGATTGCAGAACACCGAAGGCACGCTCGACGTTCTTCCTAACACTCTCTTGCTCTTGGGCAAATATTTTCCTCTTCTCTCCGACAGGGTTGAGGATTGTCTTCACAATAGTGGTCCATTAAGGACAGATACCATCACCTAGGTAGTATTTGTTGGTGCAATGATTGGCCCCTTATGTTTTGGAGTTTGTTGACATGAATAGTATGGGACTTATGTGTTTGCTAGTGAACACCGAGTAACAGGTCCCTGAAGTCATGAGGAGTTTGATGCAAATGACG
Source organism: Triticum dicoccoides (assembly GCF_002162155.2). NCBI lineage: Eukaryota > Viridiplantae > Streptophyta > Magnoliopsida > Poales > Poaceae > Triticum > Triticum dicoccoides. The sequence goes on along the minus strand of NC_041389.1, from coordinate 26,891,996 downwards.
AAGGTAATCTCCCTGCGTTGCAGTGAAGGTTATCACCGAAGATTATGATAACAAGAGTGTCCCCTCAATATTGCTGACCTGAAGCAATTGGTTCGGTACCTGCCCGAAGAAAGTGATTGTGTCCTAGGACATTGAAGACGAAGCATTTATTTCATTGTTGTTCTTCTCTTTATTGAGTCATAGGACCACCATACTATTAAGAGGGGTGTAGCGTTCAAAACTTTGATTCTCTGATGCTAAACCCAAATCCTATGAAAGTTGTGAGAGAAATCTCTTCGTGTTCTGAGCAAATACTTGCCAGCAAGAGACTGAGATCTTCTTCGCTGCGAGAGATTTGTCTCTGACCGAGGAGTTAGCATTACTTGTTCCTCAAGTAATGTTACCGTTGCTCCAAAATCCGATAGTTGTGAAGGTGTCGGTTGGCCATTGGCTGGAACTCATGTCCAAAATGGTCATTTCCCACCAGGGAAGGCTGCGGCTATAAATAGCCATCCCGCTCCGGCGTTGTCCGGCGGCTGCTCCGTTTGATTCTGAGAAGATTGTTGAGCAACCCCCTCTCCGAGTGATTTGAGTTTAAACCCACCAAGAAAAACTCATAGAGCCGAAGAATTAGATAGTGGTTCAGCATCACTTGAATCTAAGTCTAGTACGCTCCGCCTATTACTCTTGAGAGCTACAAACTCTCTAGACGGTTAGGTGTCAATTTCTTCAGAGACCAAGAGTTATTGTGGTTCTTGAAGAAGAAGTCTGTAAAGGTTCGAAGATCACCTCAAGTATCTACCACGAGTGATCGACATTGGTTGGCAAACCAATTGTCGAGGAGAATATGGGCGAAGAGAGTTCATTTTCCGTGTTAAGTCACAACCCCTCCAACCAGACGTAGTCTTTGTGCAGAAGGGCGAACTGGTCTACCAAGTACCTTGCCACCATCGAGCATCACTGGTTACATCTGTTCTCCCTCGGTACTTTCGAATGTAATCAATTATGTGATTTGTCTCGTTGCATGTTCTTAGTTTCCATTCGATAGCTTGTATTTGCTCGCTGTACTCTGTTTTCATTCACTCCGTTGCTGGGTTCCGAGAGTTTTGAGATTTTCGAAATAAATTTTAAAACTCCCATTCACCCCCTCTGGTAGACATACTTCATTCCTGCAATTGGTATCAGAGCAAGGTACTCCTTGACTCTGCTCATTTTGGTCTAACCACATTGGAGTTTAAGTATGTCTTAAGTGAGCTACAAGTCGTATCTCAAGATTCCCATCTTCGATGGGACGGACTATCCCTTCTAGAAGGAGAAGATGAAGATCCGTCTCTGAGCTATTGATGATGATATGTGGAATGTGGTGTAGAATGGAGTCACGATTGAAGTGCCCCAAGTCCCCAATGACTGAGAGAAGAGACTCATTCAACTGGATGCTCAAGCTAAAGATGAAATCGATGGCCATCTCTCTCGTGCTCAATTTCTTCGCTATCTTTAGTGTGAAACTGCGAAGGAATTGTGCGACATTCTAGAGAAGATAAATGAAGGTATTTCAACTCAGAAAGAAGCTCGTATTAATACTCTTCAAGCAAAGTTCAATATATTCAAGCGCATTGGAAATGAAAATTGTCAGCAAACTTTTGATTGCCTGAGTGACATCGCAAACGAGCTGCAAGGTCTCGACGCCAAAGACATCACTGACCATGAAGTTGTGTAGAAACCGCTCCAATCACTTGACAATTCATTCGACACACTAGTTCTGATGATTAGGGAATGAGCTGATTTCAAAGTTCTTGACTCTGCTGATATCATGGCAAGGCTAAACACCCATGAGGAACAAGAAGAAGAGAAGAGAGATCTTTATGGCTCAAGTCACTTCAAAAATCATGCTCTCAAGGCTGTGGCTGATTCTTCCTCTGAAGGAAATGCCAAAGAAGATTAAGATGACCCAGAAAGGATTAGCAAGGATCTCGCATTAATCATGAAAAGATTCGAGCGCCTTCACATGAAGAGCCAGCTCTAGAAGAAAGGTTCAAGCAACTCCGATAGTTCAAAATCTGATGGAAATATGCCCTAGAGGCAATAATAAAGTTGTTATATTTATATTTCCTTATTCATGATAAAGGTTTATTATTCATGCTATAGTTGTATTGATCGGAAACTTAAATACATATGTGGATACATAAACAAAATACCGTGTCCCTAGTGAGCCTCTACTAGACTAGCTCGTTGATCAAAGACGGTTAAGGTTTCCTAACCATAGACATGTGTTGTCACTTGATAACGGGATCACATCATTAGGGGAATGATGTGATGGGCAAGACCCATCCGTTAGCTTAGCATATGATCGTTCAGTTTATTGCTATTGCTTTCTTAATGTCAAATACATATTCCTTCAACTATGAGAACATGCAACTCCCATATACCGAAGGAATACCTTGTGTGCTATCAAATGTCACAACGTAACTGAGTGATCATAAAGATGCTCTACAGGTATCTCCAAAGGTGTTTGTTGAGTTGGCATGAATCGAGATTAGGATTTGTCACTCCGAGCATCGGAGAGGTATCTCTGGGCCCTCTCGGTAATACACATCACAAGAAGCTTGCAAGCAAAGTGACTAAGGAGTTAGTTACGAGATGCTGTATTATGGAACAAGTAATGAGACTTGCCGGTAACGAGATTGAACTTGGTATGAAGAAACCGACGATCGAATCTCGGGCAAGTAACATACCAACAGACAAAGGGAATTATGTATGTTGTCATAAGGTTCAACCGATAAAGATCTTCGTAGAATATGTAGGAACCAATATGGGTAGCCAGGTTCCGCTATTGGTTATTGGCCGGAGAGGTGTCTCGGTCATGTCTACATAGTTCTCTAACCCGTAGGGTCCGCACTCTTAACGTTCATTGACGATATAGTATTATATGAGTTATGTGATTTGGTGACTGAATGTTGTTCGAAGTCCCGGATGAGATCACGAACATGACGAGGAGCTCCCAAATGGTCGAGAGGTAAAGATTGATATATAGGATGATGCTATTTGGACACCAGAAAGGTTTCAGAGTGGATCGAGTAGTCATCGGATCACTAGAAGGTGTTCTGGGAAGCCCCGAGAGGTTAATGGACCTTATGGGCCAAGAGGGGGGAACACACCAGCCCACAAGGGGCTGGCGCACCCCTTCCCTTGGTCGTCGTCCCTAGGGATGGAAAGGAGGGGGGGCTAGCCCCTCTTTCCTTCCCTCCACCTAGGACGAAGGAAAGGGGGAGGGGCACCTCCTCCTGCCTTCCCCTAGCAGGCATACAAGGAAGGGGGGAGGGGCGCTAGAGGGCAGGAGCCCAAGGGGCCCGGACGGCCACCCTTGGGGCGCCTCATGGCTGCCTCCCCTCCCCCACCTATATATATGAGGGTCTCTTAGCCGTGTGCGGCACCCCTCTCCACAGTTTAGTCCTCCGTCCAGTTTCTCCACAGTGCACGGCGAAGCCCTGCAGGAACGAGTTCACCATCACTGTCACCACGCCGTTGTGCTGCCGGAACTCATCTACTACTTCGCCCATATTGCTAGATCAAGAAGGCGAGGATGTCATCGAGCTGAACGTGTGCTGAGCGCGGAGGTGCCATACGTTCGATACTTGATCAGTTGGATCACGAAGAAGTTCGACTACATCAACCGCGTTAATAAACGCTTCCGCTTTATGGTCTACGAGGGTACTTAGACATACTGTCCCCTCTCGTTACTATGCATCTCCATGGATAGATCTTGCGTGTGCATAGATTTTTTTCCATGCAACGTTCTCCAACAGTGGCATCCGAGCCTGGTCTATGCGTAGATGATATGCATGAGTAGAACACAACGGAGTTGTGGGCGGTGATGGTCATACTGCTTACCACCAATGTCTTATTTTGATTTGGCGGTATTGTGGGATGAAGCGGCCCAGACCAACCTTACATGTCCACGCACATGAGACCGGTTCCACCGACTGACATGCAACTTGTTTTGCATAAAGGTTCCTGGCGGGTGTCTATTTCTCCTACTTTAGTTGAATCGAATTTGACTATGGCCGGTCCTTGAATAAGGTTAAAACAACAAACTTGATAATCACCGTTGTGGTTTTTGCGTAGTTAAGAACAGTTCTTGCTAGAAGCCCGTAGCAGTCACGTAAAACTTGCAATAACAAAGTAGAGGACGTCTAACTTGTTTTTGCAAGGCATGTTGTGATGTGATATGGTCAAGACGTGATGTGGTATATGTTGTTGTATGAGATGATCATGTTTTGTAATATCGACAACCGACAGGAGCCTTAGGGTTGTCTCTTAATTATTGTATGAAATGCAAGTGCCATGTAATTACTTTACTTGATTGCTATGCGTTAGCAATAGTTGGCGAGACGACCCCGACACAACGATGGAGATCAAGGTGTGGAGCCGGTGATGATGGAGATCATGACGATGCTTTGGAGATGGAGATCAAAAAGCACAAGATGATGGCCATATCATGTCACATATTTTGATTGCATGTGATGTTTATCCTTTATGCATCTTATTTTGCTTAGAACAGCGGTAGCATTATAAGATGATCCCTTCACTAAATTTCAAGATAAAAAGTGTTCTCCTCGAGTATGCACCGTTGCCAAAGTTCATCGTTTCGAAGCACCTCATGATGATTGGGTGTGATAGACTCTACGCTCACATACAACGGGTGTAAGATAGTTTTGCACATGCAAAATACTTGGGTTAAATTTGACGAGCCTAGCATGTACAAACATGGTCTCGGAACACTGTAGACTGAAAGGTCGAACGTGAGTTATATAGTAATATGATCAACATAGAGATGTTCACCATTGATGACTACCCCATCTCACGTGATGATCGGACATGGGTTAGTTTATTTGGATCATGTATCACTTAGATAACTTGAGGGATGTTTATTTAAGTGGGAGTTTATTAGTAATTTGATTAATTGAACTTAATTTATCATGAACTTAGTCTTAATAGTTTTGCATATCTATGTTGTAGATCAATGGCCCGTGCTATCGTTCCCCTGAAGTTTAATGCGTTCCTAGAGAAAGCTAAGTTGAAAGATGATGGTAGCAACTACACGGACTGGGTCCATAACTTGAGGATTATCCTCATTGCTGCACAGAAGAATTATGTCCTTGATGCACCGCTAGGTGACATACCTACTATAGGAGCTACTACAGATGTTATGAACATCTGGCAGACTCGATCTGGTGACTACTCAATAGTTCAGTGTGCCATGCTTTACGGCCTAGAACCAGGACTTCAAAGACATTTTTGAACGTCACAGATCATATGAGATGTTCCAAGAGCTGAAGTTGATATTTCAAGCTAATGCCCGGGGTGAGAGATATGAAGTCTCCAACAAGTTCTATAGCTGCAAGATGGAGGAGAATAGTTCTGTCAGTGAACACATACTCAAAATGTCTGGGTATCATAACCACTTGACTCATCTGGGAATTGATCTTCTAGTTGAGAGTGTTATTGACAGAGTTCTTCAGTCACTGCCACCAAGCTACAAAGGCTTTGCGATGAACTATAATATGCAAGGGATGATGAAAACTATTCCCGTTCTCTTCACAATGCTTAAGGCCGCGGAGGTAGAAATTAAGAAGGAGCATCAAGGGTTGATGGTTAACAAGACCACTAGTTTCAAGAAAAAGGGCAAGGGAAAGAAAGGGAACTTCAAGAAGAATGGCAAGCAAGTTGCCGCTCCCGTGAAGAAGCCCAAAGCTGGACCCAAGCCTGAAACTGAGTGCTTCTACTGCAAAGGGAATGGTCACTGGAAGCTGAACTGCCCCAAATACTTGGCGGATAAGAAGGATGGCATAGTGAACAAAGGTATATTTGATATACATGTTATTGATGTGTACCTTACTAATGCTCGCAGTAGCGCCTAGGTATTTGATACTGGTTCAGTCGCTCATATTTGTAACTCGAAACAGGAGCCACGGAATAAATGAAGATTGGCTAAGGACAAGGTGACGATGCGCATCGGGAATGGTTCCAAGGTCGATGTGATTGCCGTGGGCACGCTTACATCTACCTTCGGGATAAGTTTTAGACCTCAATAATTGTTATTTGGTGCCAGCATTGCACATGAACATTATATCTGGATCTTGTTTATTGCGAGACGTTTACTCATTTAAATCGGAGAATAATGGTTGTTATATTTATATGAGTAATATCTTTTATGGTCATGCACTGTCGGTGCAACAAACCCTGGGTCCGTTGCTCGAACTGCGCACAGGCCAAAGGACAGGATTACAGCAGCAGGATCAAACCAAGCACGAGGGATCAATTCTTTGACGGGTCAAAGTGCAGATCAAGAAGACCAAGATGAGCCAGAGAAGCAAGATAGCGTTAAGGAAAGAACATCCCTTGCCGGGCAGGAGAGCATGGCAAGGTTGGGTTTGCCCCGGAAGCAAGCTTCTAGATCGTCCCGGCAGGCCTGCCGAGGCTTGCGGAGGCAAGCCACTCCATCGCTCCACCTCACAAGCAACACAACTCATCGATCATTGCAGTGTCAAGCCCCAAAGTGCCTAAGTGGCCGCTTCTTGCCACATGTCAGCCACTTTCTATAGCAAACACCTCCATATGACACCTGTCCTGAGATGTGTCAAGCAAGCAAGCGCAAAGCTGGCAAAATAGCTCGGCAAGGGTTGCCGGGCACGCTGTGATGTGACACTCAACGGTGCATTTAATGTGCTCTGTCAGCCTGCAGAGTTAGCTATGATAGCATTGTTTGCTATCTAATCAGTACGTAAAGACTAATTTGCCACTGTGGTAACCCCTTGATCTATAAAAGGAGGCCCATGGCAACCGTAGAAAGGATTCGGACCCCCACACATTCATACGTGCGTACCCACTCTCCCCCGATGGCAACCCTGCCGGGCAAGTGTGTTGCGTTCGCCACCATTATCCACCATCAATCCACCAAAGCAGGAGTAGGGTTTTACGCCTCACGGCGGCCCGAACCTAGGTAAAACTGCCCGTGTGATTTCTGTTGCACCGTGTTACGCTTCTCCGCTCTTTGTGCAACATGCCCATCCCCTGCCGAACCAAAAGAGGGCTCATGGCCCCATAGGTGGTCGTGGTTTCCCACGACATCTTTGGCACGCCAGGTAGGGGGATCACTTCCGCGAACCCGAGAGCGTCGGTAGCACGTAATCTTCATTGTCATTTTTGCCATCGACGATGTCATCGACTATGGCGCCCAAGAAGAGGCCCAGAGCTGCAAATCACCCGTCCACCTAGAAGGCTCCGCTGCCTGCGACCACCGATGTTGTGGGGAATGCGGGGATGAGTGAGTATATGGACACTGCGGGGGATGTGGTCGGCGCAGGCGGCGTTGTCACGACCTCCCCCACGGCCGAAGCAGGAGCGGGAGGCACAGGGGAAGGACAACATCAACAACATCCAAGCGGCCATGTTCCACAAGGTATGAATGGAGGGATTATTCCGTCTGTAGCCTTTCTCATCGCTGAAGGGCACAACCGCAGTGGTGGCGCTCATTCTGGGGGCAAATCGCAACCCTCCGACCGCCCGCAGGCACGCGCCACCCCCCGAACAGGCTGACCCAGCTACTGTGCCCAACAAAGCCACTGGCCCTCAAGCGCCTCCACCGCATCACCACGCCATCCAAGCGGCTGGTTCACAACAACGAGGGCATGACGCAGTTGGCACCGGCACCATCAGGAGCTGAGAAACACTGCGATCTACATCGTCATCACCTATGCCAAGCACCGCCTCAGAGGCCATGGCGCGGGTTCAACTGCTGTTGAGATTTCCGTCGACAGCCGATCAGATGGATGAGTGGCGAGCCACCATCCAAAGCCTGATTAGTTTCGCTAAGGTGGGAGATCATAGCGGTTGGCCTGCCATAGCCTCCCCAGGCAACGACAACGTCTCGTGCTGCTGTCCGTACGGAAGGGGCCACCCCCACGGTGCAATCCCCACCACGACAACCAGCACGGGAGCCACGAAACCAAGAATCCGATGACGTCTCGATGGACTCTTCTGACCCTCGAGCGCGTCAAGGACAACGGTGCCCCCCAGAGGATTGGTGGAGGGAAGGAGCACGCGTCGTCGTCAAGTGGCGCCATGACAACCATCGCTGGTTCAATGGGTGCGATGGCCCCGGCGTCGACGAGCCCGCGCTCGGAGATGGAGGGTGCCTGCCTTTCGAGGCTGGGTGAGGGAGTCCTGGATTTAGGGGTCCCCATGTGTCCAGCCCAGGAGTATGGGCCGGGCTGAGTAGGCTGTGAAGATCAAGCAAGAGACCATCTATGTATCCGGGTGGGACTCCACCATGCGTGGACGCCAAGATTAGAGTCCGGATGTATTATTTCCTTCCCGGGAACCGACCTTGTACAAACCCTAGGCCCCTCCGGTGTGTATATAAACCGGAGGGTTTAGTCTGTAGAGGCAATCATCATAACCATCATCGGAATATTCATTGGCTAGACATCTAGGGTTTAGCCACCACGATCTCAAGGTAGATCAACTCTTTTAATCCTTATACCCTTCGAATATAATCAAGCGGGAGTAGGGTTTTACCTCCATTAAGAGGGCCCGAACCTGTGTAAACACTGTGTCCCTTGTCCATTGTTACCACTGATCCTTAGATGTAGATGCACAGCTTGGGCCCCCTACCCGAGATCTGCTAGTTTTGACACTGACATTGGTGCTTTCATTGAGAGCTCTGCCGTGCTGTTAACAAAAGCGATCTATGGCTCACCTAGTCATCAATGACAAATCACCTCTGGAAGGAGCCTGGCCTCTAGGCAGATCCTCCATCTCAGCGGTTACATTGTAGGCACTCGTACGACCTTCAAGCCTACAACACACCCTAGGACCGCCAAACACCATCTTTGCATCGGACGTGAGTACTCTGACAAGATGGATCCGACAGATGTCTTGTCCTTGAACGAGCTGCTGGACCGCATCGCAACCCTGGGGCTCTCTACAGATTATGATCAGATTGGGCTCAAGCTTGACCAGAGGAAAATTCATCACCCACCGATCACCCACCTGGTAGCGGTCGTTGAGGAATAAGCCAATGACACTTCCCTCCCTATGTTAAAAACTAAGTATGTTCGGGTCTCCGGATCCCTCGAGCTGGATATTCTCCCTTCGGGCGAGACTTCACGTTCTCCGGACCTTTGCTCGTGTGAAGGATCAGGGAAGCCCTTGGATCTCCCGGTCCCGAACTGGTTGTCTCGGAGACCTTACGAGCTCCAAATACTGACATGGGGCGGGATTCAAATTTTAAACCACCCACCCACCACAATCTATATTCCCCAAGCAACTCGGGTCCTCCAGACATCTATGACTTGATGTTTGTACGACAGCAACCTCAGGAGACGGTCCACCACTTTTGGGCCAGATTCCTACTTGTTAAAAACAAAATTAAAGATTGCTTCGATGATGATGTAATTTTGATCTTTTAGCGCAATTATACCGACGAGGGAATATTGAATGCCCTTGGCCGTCGTCACATACAAAGCTTTGCGGAATTATCACAAGTAGTACAAAAGTACTATGCGATGGAAAGCACATGGAGGGCCCAGAAAACTCAGCTGGAGCCTGCTGCCTTCAAGCAGTGTGCGGCCCGGACTATACGGACACACCCTGGCAGGGTATCCGGCTATCAGTCTACGGGCAGAAAAGATAAACCTACACGGGATATAGGTCCATTCTTGACGAACTCCTTGAAAAGCCCTGTCTGATACATGCAACTCCAAGCATAAGCCCAATCGATAGCCTTCGAGCGTGTTGGGTAGTCCGACAGGTAGCAAAGAGTGGCGAGGCCATCCTCACCACCACCATTCCAGAGCAATACTCTCTGGAGAGGAATGACTTTCACATCCTCATGGTCTTCAAGACCTTTTCTTCAAATAATCAGCGGAAAAGGGCGCTCCGCAACCTCGCCGAAGTCCACCAAGTTACCGCACTGAGCCCATGGAACGACACGGCGATCACCTTCACAGCCGAAGACGAACCAAAAGCTCGGTCAGTCCGAGCACCGGCCGCCCTAGTACTGAACCCCATTGTGGATGGTTTTAGGCTTACTAAAGTGCTGATTGACGGCGGTAGTGGGCTTAACCTCATTTATGAAGACACGCTCGACAAAATGCAGATGGATAGATCCCTCATTGAGCAAAGTTACACAACCTTTCGAGGCATAATCCCCAGCCGAGAAGCACGATGCTCGGGGAAAATTAAGATGGATGTGGTATTCAACACTCCTGAAAACTACATGTTCGAAGAGTTGCTCTTCCATTTGGTCCCCTTCCACAGTGGGTATCACACCATCCTCGGTCGGGACGCTTTCTTACGTTTTCAAGCTATACCCCATTATGGGTACATGAAGCTTAAAATGCCCGGACCCAATGGAATCATCACAATTTCGAGCGACCCGGACAAAGCACTCTGCACCAAAAACAAAACCGCATCCTTGGCCCTTGAGGCGTTATCCGAAGCCCTAGTGGCCGAAGAGTTAACCACCCTACGGTCCATGGTGGATAGGGACGATGTGATCCTCGATAAGAGTTCTAAATCCACCTCTTTCAAGCCAGCTGAGGAAATAGTCAAATTTCAAGTACATCCGATGGACCCTAACAAAATAGCGTCTATTGGAGCACAGTTGGATCTGGTAGTAGACGCTGCTCTATGCACATTCTTGCGTGAGAATTGGGACATTTTTTCCTGGCATCCTTCGGACATGCCCGGCATCCCACACAGGCTGGCTGAACATAGTCTCAATATAATCAAGGCGGTCAAACCCGCTAAGCAGACGCTCCGGCGGTTTTTCAAACCCAAGCGCTAAGCCATGGGAATAGAGCTAGCCAAACTGCTAGAAGCCAGATTCATTAGGGAAATTAAACATTCGGAGTGGCTAGCCAACTTGGTCATGGTACCAAAGAAGGACAAATCCTGGCGCCTGTGTGTCGATTTCAAAGACCTCAACAAGGCTTGCCCTAAAGACCCTTTCCCATTGCCCCGCATTTACCAAATCATTGACGCGACTGCAGAACACGATTCTCTGTGTTTCCTCGACGCCTATTCTGGATACCATTAGATTAAGATGAAGGAATCAGATCAGGACGCGACAACATTCATCACCCCGTACGACCCTTTCTGTTTCAACACTATGCCATTCGGGCTAAAAAATGCTGGGGCTACTTACCAACGTATGATCCAAACATGCTTGGAGAAACAAATTGGCAAAACAGTCAAAGCATACATGGACGACGTGGTCATCAAGACAAAACACGTCAAAACACTAGTGGACGATCTTCGCCTCACCTTTGATAACCTCCAAATATACGACATACGGCTTAATCCGGAAAAATGTGTCTTCGGAGTCCCAGCCGGAAAGTTGCTAGGATTCATTGTTTCCCATAGAGGAATTGAAGCAAACTGAGCTAAGATCTGAGCTTTATCTCAATTGGCTATACCAACAGACCTAAAGCAAGTCCAAAAATTAGCAGGGTGCATCGCAGCTTTAAGCTGCTTCATCTCCAAGTTAGGAGGGACAACATTGCCACTCTACAGGCTGCTACGACGCACTGACAACTTTGAATGGACGGACGATGTCACAGCTAGATTGGAAGAAATCAAGACTCTACTCACGGGAAATCCAATTCTAGATGCTCCAGGTGTTTGGCGAGCCTATGTTACTATATATTTTTGCAACTAACCAAGTGGTTAGTGCCGTACTCATCGTTGAACAAGGAGAAGAGGGACATAAATTCCCCACTCAAAAACCTGTCTATTACGTATCGGAGGTCCTCACACCATGTAAATCCCGACACCCCCACTATCAAAAGATAGCCTATATAGTCTTCATGGCATCTATGAAACTACGACACTACTTTCAAGAGTGTTCGATTACAGTGGCGTCGGAAGTACCACTTAACGACACTATCAACAACATGGATGCCACCGGCCGCATAGCTAAGTGTCCATAGAACTTTTACCATTCGAAATAATATACAAGCCATGCTGGGCTATTAAGTCCCAGGTGTTGGCCGACTTTTTCGCCGAATGGACGGAAGCCGAACTCCCTCAAGAGTATAGTTCATACTCCAACTGGATTATGTATTTCGATGAGTCCAAAATGCTAGCCGGACTAGGGGCTGGCGTAATCCTGACATCTCGCAGTGGGGATACAGTCCGATATGTATTACAAATAATGTATACAGACAACAACACAGTTGAATATGAGGCACTTCTACATGGTCTTCGCATGGCCGTATCCATGGGTATACAATTCCTAGAGGTGCGCAGGGATTCAAACCTCGCAATATCCCAGGTCAATGGAGAGTTTGATGCAAAAGACCCAAAAATGGCGGCATATCAAAATGCTATATTAAAAATATCAGCTCGATTCGAGGGACTTGAATTTCATCACGTCGCTCGAGACAGTAACCAGGCAGCTGACATCCTTGCATGCATGGGCGCTAAGCGCGACCTGGTGCCACCTAACACCTTCGTGGAAAGGCTCTTCAAGCCATCCGTAGTGTGGCAGGGTGAGAGCGGAGAATCTAGCATGGACCTGGTCACACCCCAGCAGCCGAACACAATGCAGATATCGTCGAGGGTCCGGATATCGAAATAACACCCTCTGCTCACGAGATCATGGTTGTTATCGCCCCATGAACCAAACCTTTCTTGGCCTACCTTAATAGGCAAGAGCTTCCCGATGATCATAATGAAGCTCGTTCCATAGCCCGGCGCTCTAAAGCCTTCAAAGTGCATGAGGGAGAACTGTACAAGAAGAGCACCACTAGAGTCCTTCAAAGGTGTATCTCCGAAGAGGAGGGAAGGCATCTCTTGGCGGAAATACATGCTGGCTTGGGCGGCCATCACGCTGCAGCTCGGGCCCTCTTAAGCAAGGCTTTTAGGTCTAGCTTTTTCTGGCCGACGGCTTGAGTAGACGCACAAGAACTTGTCCAACGTTGTGTGGGCTGCTAGCTGTTCGCCAATCAAAGTCATATGTCTCCCACCGCATTAAGAACAATCCCCATTACCTGGCCCTTCGCGGTCTAGGGGCTTGATATGGCCAGCCCCCTTAAAGGGGGAAGCCACAAGAAGAAATACTTGCTGGCAATGGTTGATAAATTCACTAAATGGATAGAGGCCAAACCAGTAAAAACAGCTGAGGCAGGTCTAGTGATTGAATTTATATCTGGTGTGGTACATTGCTATGGTGCCCCGCACAGTATCATCACTGATAATGGCTCCAATTTTACAGCTGACGAGGTGAAAACCTAGTGTGCTAAGTTGGGCATTAAACCCGACTACGCATCCGTATACCACCCTCAAACAAATGGTCAAGTTGAACGGGCCAACAGTCTGATTATGAGCGGCATTAAGCCCAGACAGGTGCGCTCTTTACGAGAATCACATAAGCACTGGGTTGAGGAACTTGATTCCATACTCTGGGGGCTCCGGACCACGCCAAATCGAACAACCAGATATACACTCTTCTTCATGGTGTACGGCGCAGAGGTCGTATTGCCCTGCGATATTATTCATGACTCACCTCGAGTGCGCATGGACAAAGAGTGAGAAGCCGAACTAGATCAGCAGGATGACCCAAACAGATTCGAAGAGGAGCACGACGTTGCAAAGGCTCGTTCCGCATTTTATCAACAATAGGCTCGGCGTTACCAAAGCAGAGAAGTGCGGGACAAGGCATACAATGTCGGAGAACTTGTGTTACGCCTCCCGGAAAATAAAAAGGACAAGCTCAAACCCAAATGGGAGGGCCCTTTCGTCATAGATGAAGTCCTTACTGGAGGAGCCTATCGCCTTTGCAACGCAGCGAATAATCGCCTTGAGCTGAACCCATGGAACACTGCCCGGCTCCGAAGATTCTACGTGTAGTTCGGCCTCTTTAGTTTCCACTTTAACTTAGGTTGTTTTCCTTTTTCTCTCGTTCTTTTATTTTTTTCCTCTTTCCTGTCCAATGTATGTTCGGATCAACCGCACTATTAGGGGTACACATCCTTAAATGTACACACCCCACCATACATGGGGGCTTCTCTAATGAAGCATACTATTAAAAGCTTACAGCTTCCATTGTCTGTGTCGATTGTTTTTATACAGCTCTTTGCCTTTATATGCACCTCGATGACTTAAGTTTTTGCCAAGCTGGGTTGCCTTGCTCCTGTGTTTATGCCCTACATTCCCGATTGTTCGGCTAGGGTATAAAGGGAGCACCTCTGCGATTGTTACAACCGGGTCATCCGGATCTGTACCTCAGACGGGTGAAGCCAAAAGCTAGCGTTCTTAAGAGAATAAGAGGTCGGCAAACAGATGACGGACTATTTTCTGCAATCAATATGAAATCGGTTACCCGTAAATCCGGATACAAGCCTAGACATGCATGATTCCGCATGTCGACCCAAGGAAAGGAACCCTTAACGGAACTATTTTTCTTGGAAGATGTTTCTTACATTAAGCAGTAATATAACATAACTGCCCAAACACATTTTGTCTGTTCGAGCACTATGACCGGATTGCTTGGTTTCCGAAGATACTAAAAGATTTCTATCTAACATAGTATATGGAAACACTCCGACTTCTTGGTTTAGAGGTAGAAGTTGAAGGTCCGCGATGACAAAAATTCTTACAAGTTCGGCAGGAGATAAGTTCGGTCATAAGGTACATTGATACATAGAACCGAACATCTACTCTCTTTCTATGCCATCTATTAGGCTATCTAACTTACAATCTTCTTGACAATACTTCGCCGCTATCATTACTTGGTCATATACCAAGTTTATAGGAATTTCTTTCCCATATGGTCCCTGGGGTCCAACTCGGGCCATATGATCTGGATCGAGTCGGGTGTAGCGTGTCTTCACCATGGCCCATGCCTCTCGCGCACCTTCCCGGCATGCGAACGTCTTCCATAGCTCGAAACGACGCCGAGCACCTTTGAACAGGTGCACCAACCCCTCCATAGTTTCTGGAGGGGCATTATATGGCCATAGGGCTTTGGCCATATTCTTCATGCCTTTCCCGGCGCGCTCGTGCAAATTTGCAATTCTTTTAGACTGTCGCTTTGAAGCCCGGATACCTCCTCTTCGTGGCGGCCAGTTAACAAACCTGCACAAACCATATTTTAAACATTCCGCACTGTATGCTTTTATCAGCATTCCAGATGGTTCTAGAGTCTTACCGAATATACCGCCCTTCAGCTTTTGTTTTTCCTGTTGTGCATGCAAGAGTTGAGCCTTTAGGCTCTTTATCTCCTCGGCTTGCTTCTGCACTTCCTCTTCTAGCTTTTTGTTTTTACCCCCAGTCATTGGGGCACTCTTCATTCTTGAAGCTCTGTGACAGCAGCATTTAGCTATGTCCGGCTTGTTTCGAGCTCCTGGGACAATATGATGTTCTTCTCCTTAAGAACCTGTGGTCATAAAAGGTCTTCAAATCGGTTAGTTCCACCACTTTAAGTCTCGGGGGCTACTACTATCTATATACCAAGTTTAATTATATTTTTCACCTGTATATCCTTTGAGAATAGGCGAGCAACTCCTGTGAGTCCGTCCCTGGCAGCCTGGATGTATGCGCCCACTGTGCTGAGGGCGGTAAACTCCTGCTCTGATAAGGCGGGGGTGCGCAGTGCTTCTTTTAAATGTCAATGATTCATCGCACTTTCCACTTCAGAATTAGTGACAGACATTTCATCCGGCTCTTCATGAGATGGATGAGTCTGCACCACACCAGCATGCGCCCCCGTCCTAGTTGACGTCTCCGGCGCCGGATTGGCTATTGCTCGGCTGGCCGGGATCTTGTTTACGATCCGCCATATACCCCTCCTTAGATGATAGAAGGAGTATGAAAAATGACAATTCGGCTTCATGCCCAAGTATGAAATAAGGAATATACCTTTTTGGTAACGGAGCTGGCTCAGTGACGCTCCCGACTTCCTTTCGCTTCACACATCCACTTTGTAAGGGTGCTGACCTTCTTCCGGTCGCCCGTCCTTGGGTACGGCTCGCTAAGCGCCAATCCTACGAAACACGGTCTAGTGCGGAGGGTAAGATGTGAGCGGAAGTGTCTCTTTTGTTAAATTTTCAGAACACTTACCTTAATGAAGGGGCAGAGATCGGGATAATCGGCCACAATGGCTACTTCCGAGCCATTGAGGCTCGCCTGATAGTAAACTCCGTTTTCGAATTATACAAATATATCCGGATCCTCATGGAATCCAGGGTCTTTATTGCGAGCATGGTCCTCTAGCTGAGGGGGGGGGGGCAATAGATGTTCTCGACCATCTTCCTCCATTACTATTTCAGAGCAACCAAAGTATTCGGTTAATGCATCCCAATGATAAGAAAGTGCTGAATGGCTAAAAAACTTACCCATTCGATGGGGTTGTACATGGAAAAACCTTCTCGAGAATTTAAATGGACGAAGTCTTCTTCTTCTCCTTTATAAAGGCCGGCCAGCATGGCAGCCGATGCGGCTTGGTTATCTGGGCCCTCTCGCCTTTAGCGAGATGCGTTGTTCTCCCCATTATAGTTCCATAACGGAGCCACCCTGGACTAAAGAGGTTGGATGCATCGCTTTATCGCAATGGTCATAAGTTCGATGATGGAGAGTCCGGAATGGGTCAATAACCTGACCTTGCTGACCAATCTCATCACCTCCGCACTGTCCTCTTGATCGGGGGACTTGGGGCGCCAGCTGAGTAACTTCTTCAAGGGAGCACTAGAGAATTCGGGCAGTCCGCGCCTAACTGGGTCCGGAAGAGGAACATCCTCAATATAGAACCATTCCGAAGACCGTTCTTCGGACCCCCTCTTTGGAGTACCAACTGGGTAACCGGATCCGGCTATACGTGATACTTCGGCGCCGCCCACTTAAAATATAGACCCTCCGCCCTGATGGCGGGGGACGAGGAAAAAGAACTTTCTCCATAATTTGAAATGAGCCTTGCAGCCTAAAAACAATTCACATAAAGCGACAAAAATAGAGATATGTAGGATGGAACCTGGCGTGAGGTTGTGTAGCAGGATCCCATAGTACTCCAGTAGAACCCTGAGGAAGGGATGGATCAGGAATCCTATGCCCCTCAAAAGGAATGAGATGAAGCACACCCTCTCCCCTTGGTTG